>NW_017195416.1:0-8929 GCF_001704415.2 Capra hircus
ACTTCGGTGCGGGGCCTAAAAGAACTTGTGTGGAGTCGGTGCGGAAACTGAGGTTTCCTCTCCAGTGCTGACATGGATTTTGGAGTACTTCTGGAGTCTCCCAGGGGAGTCAGTCCTTGTCTCGAGTGGGAGCATGCACGTGCGCTTTCCTCCCGAGCTGCAGCAGCAGTGTCATGGTTCCCTTCGCGTGGATCAAGGGATCTGTGGCTTTCCCTCCAGGCTTTCCCAAAGGGCTGTCCCACGTGCCACCGTGGTGTGAGTCGATCCTCGTCCTGAAAGTCGAGGCAGTGTAGGGAAAAAAGTTTCCCTGGAATGGACTGAGACATCTGGGGGACTCTGGGAATGGTGGCACGACCCTGGAGTTCCGCTCGCCTTTCCTGTGGAGAGCGCCTCCTCTTGAGATGCGACGGGAACGCCGGGAATTCTTTCCCGACCATGCAGGGAAAGGATCCCTCCTCTCGAGCTAGGAGGCGGAAACGGGGTTCCTCTAGATGTGGGCGGGACTCTCGTGCTTCCTCTCGAGTGGAGACGGTAATGTCAGCGAACTTCTTGAGTTGCAGCAAGGGTGTGAAGGACCCTTTGGAAGTTCCAGAGGTTTGGTGTGATTAGCCTCGAGACGCCTCAGCGGAAATGGGCCTCATCTCGCCTGGAAGGGAGAACCTCCTGGATTTTCTCGAGTTGCGGCAGGTGCTCTTGACTAACGACGGGGACATCAGGAACCCGCTCTGGTGGCCTCAGGAAAGGCAGGTCCCCATACGAGTTGCTCGGGGGCCTCTCGGGATTCCTCTCCCCTGATGCCGGGGCCTAAGCCCTTGCGTGGAGTCGGTGCCGGAACCTGAGGATTCCTCTCCAGGGCTGACATGGACCTTGGGGTACTTCTGGAGTCTCCCCAGGGGAGTCAGTCCTCGTCTCGAGTGTGGGCATGCAAGTGCGCTTTCCTCCCGAGCTTTAGCAGCAGTGTCACGCTTCCCTTCGCTTGGATCAAGGGATCTGTGGCTTTCCCTCGAGGGTTTCCCATGAGGCTTTCCCACGAGGCTTTCCCACAGGGTTTCCCCCGTGCCACCATGGTGTGAGTGGATCCTCGGCTTGAAAGTCGAGGCAGTGCAGGGAAAACAGGTTTCCCTGGAATAGACTGAGACATCTGGGGGACTCTGGGAATGGTGGCATGACCCTGGAGTTCCTCTCGGCTTTCCTGTAGAGAGGGCCTCCTCTTGAGATGCGACGCAACCGCCGGGAATTCTTTCACGACGACGCAGGGAAAGGATCCCTCTTCTCGAGCTTGGAGGCGGAAACTGGGCTCCTCTGGATTGGGCGGGACTCTCGTGCTTCCTCTTGAGTGGAGACGGTATGTCGGGGAACTTCTTGAGTTGCAGCAAGGGTGTGAAGGACCCTTTGGAAGTTCCAGAGGTTAGGTGTGATTAGCCTGGGGACGCCTCAGAGGAAATGGTCCTCATCTCCCCTGGAGGGGAGAACCTCCTGCATTTTCTTGAGTTGCTGCAGGTGTTCTCGCGTTACGACGGGGACCTCAGGGACCCGCTCTGGTGGCCTCAGGAAAGGCCAGTCCCCATGCGTGTTGCTCGGGGCCTATCAGGATTCCTTTCCCATCGATGCCGGGGCCTAAGACCTTGTGGGGAGTCGGTGCCGGAACCTGAGAATTCCTCTCCAGTGCTGACTTGGATCTTGGGGTACTTCTGGAGACTCCACAGGGGAGTCAGTCCTTGTCCCGAGTAAGGGCATGCACGTGTGCTTTCCTCCCGAGCTGTAGCAGCAGTGTCACGCTCCCCTTCGCGTGGATCAAGGGATCTGTGGCTTTCCCTCCAGGCTTTCCCATGAGACTTTCCCACGAGGCTTTCCCACAGGGCTGTCCCACGTGCCACCGTCGTGTGAGACGATCCTCGGCTTGAAAGTCGAGGCAGTGCAGGGAAAACAGGTTTCCCTGGAATGGCCTGAGACATCTGGGGGACTCTGGGAATGGTGGAACGACCCTGGAGTTCCTCACGCCTTTCCTGTGTAAAGCGTCCCCTCTTGAGATGCGACGGGAACGCCGAGAATTCTTTCCCGACCACGCAGGGAAAGGATCCCCCCTCTCGAGCTATGAGGCGGAAACGGGGCTCCTCTGGATGTGGGCGGGACTCTCGTGCTTCCTCTCGAGTGGAGACGGGTATGTCGGGAACTTCTTGAGTTGCAGCAAGGGTGTGAAGGACCCTTTGGAAGTTCCAGAGGTTTGGTGTGATTAGCCTCGAGACGCCTCACGGAAATGGGCCTCATCTCGCCTGGAAGGGAGAACCTCCTGGATTTTCTCGAGTTGCGGCAGGTGCTCTTGACTAACGACGGGGACATCAGGAACCCGCTCTGGTGGCTCAGGAAAGGCAGGTCCCCATACGAGTTGCTCGGGGGCCTCTCGGGATTCCTCTCCCCTGATGCCGGGGCCTAAGCCCTTGCGTGGAGTCGGTGACGGAACCTGAGGATTCCTCTCCAGGCTGACATGGACCTTGGGTACTTCTGGAGTCTCCCAGGGAGCCAGTCCTCGTCTCGAGTGTGGGCATGCAAGTGCGCTTTCCTCCCGAGCTTTAGCAGCAGTGTCACACTTCCCTTCGCTTGGATCAAGGGATCTGTGGCTTTCCCTCGAGGGTTTCCCATGAGGCTTTCCCACGAGGCTTTCCCACAGGGTTTTCCCCCGTGCCACCATGGTGTGAGTTGATCCTCGGCTTGAAAGTCGAGCAGTGCAGGGAAAACAGGTTTCCCTGGAATAGACTGAGACATCTGGGGACTCTGGAATGGTGGCATGACCCTGGAGTTCCTCTCGGCTTTCCTGTAGAGAGACGCTCCTCTTTGAGATGCGACGCAACCGCCGGGAATTCTTTCACGACGACGCAGGGAAAGGATCCCTCTTCTCGAGCTTGGATGTGGAAACTGGGCTCCTCTGGTTGGGCGGGACTGTCGTGCTTCCTCTTGAGTGGAGACGGGTATGTCGGGAACTTCTCGAGTTGCAGCAAGGGTGTGAAGGACCCTTTGGAAGTTCCAGAGGTTAGGTGTGATTAGCCTGGGGACGCCTCAGAGGAAATGGTCCTCATCTCCCTGGAGGGAGAACCTCCTGCATTTTCTTGAGTTGCTGCAGGTGTTCTCGCGTTACGACGGGGACCTCAGGGACCCGCTCTGGTGGCCTCAGGAAAGGCCAGTCCCCATGCGAGTTGCTCTGGGAGACTCACGGGATTCCTCTCCCGTCGATGCTGGGGCCTAAGACCTTTGTGGAGTCGGTGCCGTAAAGTGAGGGTTCCTCTCCAGTGCTGACATGGATCTTGGCGTACTCTGGAGTCTCCCCAGGGAGTCAGTCCTCGTCTCGAGTGGGGCATGCACGTGTACTTTCCTCCCGACCAGAAGCAGCAGTGTCACGCTTCCCTTCGCGTGGATCAAAGCATCTGTCGCTTTCCCTCGAGGCTTTCCCACCAGGCTTTCCCACAGGGCTGTCCCACGTGCCACCGTTGGTGTGAGTCGATCCTCGGCTTGAAAGTCGAGGCAGTGCAGGGAAAACAGGTTTCCCTGGAATGGACTGAGACAACTGGGGACTCTGGGGATGGTGGCACGACCCTGGAGTTCCTCTCGCCTTTCCTGTGGACAGCACCTCCTCTTGAGATGCGACGGGAACACCGGGAATTCTTTCCCGACGCGCAGGAAAAGGATCCCTCCTCTCGAACTTGAGGCGGAAACGGGCTCCTCTGGATGTGGCCGGGACTCTCGTGCTTCCTCTCGAGTGGAGACGGGTATGTTGGGGAAATTCTTGAGTTGCAGCAACGGTGTGAAGGATCCTTTGGAATTCCAGAGGTTAGGTGTGTTTAGAGTCGAGACGCCTTAGCGGAAATGGGCCTCATCTCCCCTGGAGGGGAGAAAGCTCCTGGAACTTTTCGAGTTGTGGTACGTGCTCTCGCCTTACGACGGGGACCACTGGGACCGCTCTGGTGGCCTCAGGAAAGGCCAGTCCCCATGCGAGTTGCTCGGGGCCTCTCGGGATTCCTCTCCCGTCCATGCCAGGGCCTAAGACCTTGTGTTGAGTCGGTGCCTACCGGGGTCCAGCCCCGGTGGATCCAGGAAATTCGAAGGGTGGACGGCGTTGGCGTGGAAAGACTTGTTTGTTTATTAATGTAAGATTAGATTAAGAAACTATAGTGTAGTAAGAAGATTAAATGGAGGAAGAGGGCTGAATAGCTTGGTTTACGCGGAAGGCCAATAAAATTCCAGACAAGGAATTTGCACCATCTACGTTGGGCCACCGGCGCCCGCTTGAATATCTAAGGGTGCCTCGCCTTAAGCTCCCTTTCGTGTGGTCTTAACAGCCGGGGCAAGTAAGTAGACCTGGCGAGCCTCCGGGCCCCAGATGGAGATTCAGCCTGAAGTTAAAGTAAAGAGCAGAGAGAGGGAAGGGAGAGAAGAAGAGAGAGAGAGAGACATGGGGGGAGCCAGAGTCCCAAGAAACCAGGCCGAGAGACTAGTTCGAGAAACTGGCCCCCATCCTTTATTGTTCAGAAGGCCTTTTATACTTTTGATAAAACACGGAGATCAATGGGTAACACAAAATTATGTAGCGTTCGCAACCCAGATTCTTTCCGTATATCATTTTGTATACAAAAGGTCTCAGGTGATTTACATTATCTTTTGGCAAGAGGCTTGTTAACACTTTTTGGCTCTCTTCCTTAATGAATGTTAATTTTGTTTCCCCTGAAGTGTTTTTTTTTTTTTAATCTGCATCTCCTTAAAGCATTAAAGTTACATCTCTATAGAACAAAGGTGCAGTGGGATATAACAAAGAAGGTACTTAACTCAAAGATCTAATGTTGCTAATACCAGGTCTACTACTTGTTTTTCTATATACCAACTATATCTAAAAATAAAGGATATGAAAATTTGGCAGCAAGCATTGACCCAAAAAATGAAACCTTTAATCAGTCCTATTCTAAAGATTTTGACTCCTCGGAAGCTGCTACATTCCTAGGATATTTTAAGCTTCCTGTGACTCCTGCGGTCAGGAGGCCTCAAACAATCACATGCGCAGTTGTACGAGTCCTGCAGGCAGGCTAGACAGCCATCGGAGGGGTTTTTGGATTGAAACACTCTTTCAAATGCAGAAGACTAAAGCCCTGAATTGACTTTTTCCAGAAAATGTCAGAAGAGTGGAAAAGCAGAGCACAAAAGCCGGCAGATTTTTGTTGGGGTACGTGCTTAGGAATTTGCAGAGGGGTCCCTGAAGTCTGAGCACGCCTTGCGTATGTCAGCTTCATTCCTCATGACCTTGTCACGGGCGGGATTCCTCACACTGGCTCCCAGCAGGTGCCGGAACCTGAGGATTCCTCTCCAGTGCTGACATGGATCTTGGGGTACTTCTGGAGTCTCCCCAGGGGAGTCAGTCCTCGTCTCGAGTGGGGCATGAACGTGCGCTTTCCTCTCGAGCTGTAGCAGCAGAGTCACGATTCCCTTCGCGTGGATCAAGAGATCTGTGGCTTTACCTCGAGGCTTTCCCACGAGGCTTTCCCACGAGGCTTTCCCACAGGGCTGTCCAACGTGCCACCGTGGTGTGAGTCGATCCTCGGCTTGAAGGTCGAGGCAGTGCAGGGAAAACAGGTTTCCCTGGAATGGACTGAGATATCTGGGGGACTCTGGGAATGGTGGCACGACCCTGGAGTTCCTCTCCCCTCTCCGGTGGAGAGCGACTCCTCTTGAGATGTGACGGGAACGCCGGGAATTCTTTCCCGACCACGTAGGGAAAGGATCCCTCCTCTCGAGCTAGGAGGCGGAAACGGGGCTCCTCTGGATGTGGGCGGGACTCTTGTGCTTCCTCTCGAGTGGAGACGGGTATGTCGGGGAACTTCTTGAGTTGCAGCAAGGGTGTGAAGGACCCTTTGGAAGTTCCAGAGGTTAGGTGTGTTTAGACTCGAGACGCCTCAGCGAAAATGGGCCTCATCTCGCCTGGAGGGGAGAACCTCCTGTATTATCTCGAGTTGCAGCAGGTGCTCTCGACATAGGACGGGGAACTCAGGGACCCGCTCTGGTGGCCTCAGGAAAGGCCAGACCCATGCGAGTTGCTCTGTGGCCTCTCGGGATTCCTCTCCCGTCGATGCCGTGGCCAAGGCCTTGTGTGGAGTCGGTTCCGGAACCTGAGGATTTCTCTCCAGTGCTGACATGGATCTTGGGGTACTTCTGGAGTCTCCCCAAGGGAGTCAGTCCTCGTCTCGAGGGGAGGCATGCACGTGCGCTTTCCTCCCGAGCTGTAGCAGCAGTGTCGCGCTTCCCTTCGCGTGTATCAAGGGATCTGTGGCTTTCCCTCGAGGCTTTCCCACGAGGCTTTCCCACAGGTCTGTCCCACATGCTACAGTGGTGAGAGTCGATCCTCGGCTTGAAAGTCGAGGCAGTGCAGGGAAAACAGGTTTCCCTGGAATGGACTGAGACATCTGGGGGACTCTGGGAATGGTGGCACAACCCTGGAGTTCCTCTCGCCTTTCTTGTGGAGAGCGCCTCCTCTTGAAATGCGACGGGAATGCTGGGAATAAATGACCGACCACGCAGGGAAAGGATCCCTCCTCCCTAGGAGGCGGAAATGGGGCTCCTCTGGATGTGGGCGGACTCTCGTGCTTCCTTTCGAGTGGAGACGGTATGGGTTCTTGAGTTGCAGCAAGGGTGTGAAGACCTTTGGAAGTTCCAGAGGTTAGGTGTGATTAGCTTCGAGACGCCTCAGCGGAAATGGGCCTCATCTCGCCTGGAGGGGAGAACCTCCTGGATTTTCTCGAGTTGCGGCAGGTGCTATCGACTTACGTCGGGACCTCAGGGACCCGCTCTGGTGGCCTCAGGAAAGGCCAGTCCCCTTGCGAGTTGCTCGGGGGCCTCTCGGATTCCTCTCCCATCGATGCCGGGGCCTAAGACCTTGTGTGGAGTCGGTGCCGGAAACTGAGGATTCCTCTCCAGTGCTGAAATGGATCATGGGGTACTTCTGGAGTCTCCCAAGGCAGTCAGTCCTCGTCTCGTGTGGGGGCATGCACGTGCGCTTTCCTCCGAGCTGTAGCAGGAGTGTCATATTTCCCGTCGAGTCGATCAAGGGATCAGGCTTTCCCTCGAGGCTTTCCCACAGGGCTTTCCCACAGGGCTGTCCCACGTGCCACCGTGGTGTGAGTCGATCCTCGCTTGAAAGTCGAGGCAGTGCAGGGAAAACAGGTTTCCCTGGAATGGACTGAGACATCTGGGGACTCTGGAATGGTGGCACGACCTGGAGTTCCTCTCGCCTTTCCTGTGGAGAGCGCCTCCTCTTGAGATGCGACGGGAACGCCGGGAATTCTTTCCCGAACGCAGGAAAGGATCCCTCGTCTCAAGCCAGGAGGCGGAAACGGGGCTCCTCTGGATGTGGGGGACTCTAGTGCTTCTTCTTGTGTGGAGACTGGTATGTCGGGGAACTTCTTGAGTTGCAGCAAGGGTGTGAAGAACCCTTGGAAGTTCCAGAGGTTAGGTGTGATTAGCCGGAGACGCCTCAGCGGAAATGGGCCTCATCTCGCCTGGAGGGGAGAACCTCCTGGATTTTTCTCGAGTTGGGCAGGGCTCTCGACTTACGACGGGGACCTCAGGGACCCGCTCTGGTGGCCTCAGGAAAGGCCAGTCCCATGCGAGTTGCGGGGGCCTTTCGGATTCCTCTCCCGTCGATGCCGGGCCTAAGACCTTGTGTGGAGTCGGCTGGAACCTGAGGATTCCTCTCCAGTGCTGACATGGATCTTGGGGTACTTCTGGAGTCTCCCTGGGAGTCAGTCTCATCTCGTGTGGGGGCATGCACTTGCGCTTCCTCCGAGCTGTAGCAGCAGTGTCACACTTCCCATCGCGGGGATCAAGGGATCTGTGGGCTTTCCCTCGAGGCTTTCCAGGCTTTCCCACAGGGCTGTCTGCCATGGTGGAGTGAGTGGATCCTCGGCTGAAAGTCGAGGCAGTGCAGGGAAAACAAGTTTCCTGGAATGGACTGAGACATCTGGGGCTTGGAATGTGGCACGACACTGGAGTTCTCTCGCCTTTCCTGTGAGAGCGCCTCTTCTTGAGATGCGACGGGAAAGCCGGGAATTCTTTCCAGACGAAGCAGGAAAAGAATCCCTAATCTCAAGCTAGAGGCGGAATCGGGCTCCTCTGGATGTGGGCGGGACTCTCGTGCTTCCTCTTGAGTGGAGACGGTATGTCGGGGAACTTCTTGAGTTGCAGCAAGGTGTGAAGGACCCTTTGGAAGTTCCAGAGGTTAGGTGTGATTAGCCTCGAGACGCCTCAGCGGAAATGGGCCTCATCTTGCCTGGAGGGAGAAAATCCTGGATTTTCTCGAGTTGCGCAGGTGCTCTCGACTTAAGACGGGGACCTCAGGGACCCGCTCTGGTGGCCTCAGGAAAGGCCAGTCCCCATGCGAGTTGCTCGGGGCCTCTCGGGATTCCTCTCCCTTCGATGCCGGGCCTAAGACCTTGTGTGGAGTCGTGCTGGAACCTGAGGATTCCTCTCCAGTGCTGACATGGATCTTGGGTACTTCTGGAGTCTCCCCAGGGGAGTCAGTCCTCGTCTCAGTGGGGCATGCACGTGCGCTTTCCTCCCGAGCTGTAGCAGCAGTGTAACCATCAAGGATCTGGCTTTTTAGCTTTCCCACGAGGCTTTCCCACGAGGCTTTCCACAGGGCTCTCCACGTGCCACCGTGGTGTGAGTCGATCCTCGCTTGAAAGTCGAGGCAGTGCAGGGAAAACAGGTTTCCCTGGAATGGACTGAGACACATCTGGGGACTCTGGAATGGTGGCACGACCCTGGAGTTCCTCTCGCCTTTCCTGTGGAGAGCGCCTCCTCTTGAGATGCGACGGAACGCCGGGAATTCTTTCCCGACACGCAGGGAAAGGATCCCTCCTCTCGAGCTAGGAGGCGGAAACGGGGCTCCTCTGGA
>NW_017195417.1:0-8929 GCF_001704415.2 Capra hircus
TCTGGTTTCCTCAGGAAAGGCCAGTCCCCATGCGAGTTGCTCGGGGGGCCTCTCGGGATTCCTCTTCCGTCGATGCTGGGGCCTAAGTCCTTGTGTGGAGTCCGTGCCGGAACCTGAGGATTCCTCTCCAGTGCTGACATGGAATCTTGGGTACTTCTGGAGTCTCCCCAGGGGAGTCAGTCCTTGTCTCGAGTGGGGGCAGCACATGAGCTTTCCTCCCGAATGTAGCAGCAGTGTCGAGCTTTTCCTTCGCGTGGATCAAGGGATCTGTGGCTTTCCCTCGAGGCTTTCGCACAGGGCTGTCCCACAGCCACCGTGGCGTGAGTCGATCCTCGACTTGAAAGTAGAGGCAGTGCAGGGAAATCAGTTTCCCTGGAATGAATGAGACATCTGGGGAGTCTGGGAATGGTGGCACGACCCTGGAGTTCGTCTCGCCTTTCCTGTGGAGAGCACCTCCTCTTGAGATGCGACAGGAACGCCGGTAATTCTTTCCCGTACACCCAGCGATTGGATCCTCCTCTCGAGCTAGGACACGGAAATGGGGCTTCTCTGGATGTGGGGTTTCGTGCTGCTCCTCTCGAGTGGAGACGGGTATGTCGGGGAACTTCTTGAGTTGCAGCAAGGGTGTGAAGGACCCTTTGGAAGTTCCAGAGGCTAGGTGTCATTAGCCTCGAGATGCCTCAGCGGAAATGGGCCTCATCTCGCCTGAGGGGAGAACCTCCTGGAATTTCTCGAGTTGCGGCAGGTGCTCTCGACTTACGACGGGGACCTCAGGGACCCGCTCTGGTGGCCTCAGGAAAGGCCAGTCCCATGCGAGTTGCTCGGGGCCTCTCGGGATTCCTCTCCCGTCGATGCCCGGGCCTAAGACCTTGTGTGGAGTCGGTGCCGGGACCTGAGGATCCTCTCCAGTGCTGACATGGACCTGGAATACTCTGGAGTCTCCCCAGGGAGTCAGTCCTCGTCTCGTTTGGGGGCATTCACGTGCGCTTTTCTCCCGAGCTGTAGCACAGTGTCACGCTTCCCTTCGCGTGGATCAAGGGATCTGTGGCTTTCCCTTGAGGCTTTCCCCCGAGGCTTTCCACGATGCTTTCCCACAGGGCTGTCCCACGTGCCACCGTGGTGTGAGTCTATCCTCGGCTTGAAAGTCGAGGCAGTGCAGGGAAAAGAGATTTCCCTGGAATGGACTAAGACATCTGGGGGTCTCTGGGAATGGGGTCACGACCCTGGAGTTCCTCTCGCCTTTTCTGTGGAGAGCGCCTCCTCTTGAGATGCGACGGAAACGCCGGGAATTCCTTCCCGACCACGCAGGGAAAGGATCCCTCCTCTCGAGCTAGGAGGCGGAAACGGGGCTCCTCTGGATGTGGCGGAACTCTCGTGCTTGCTCTCGAGTGGAGACGGGTATTTCGGGTAACTTCTTGAGTTGCATCAAGGGTGTGAAGGACCCTTTGGAAGTTCCAGAGGTTAGGTGTGATTAGCCTCGAGAAGCCTCAGCACAAATGGGCCTCATCTCGCCTGGAGGGGAGAACCTCCTGGATTTTCTCGAGTTTGGCAGGTGCTCTCGACTTAAGATGGGGACCTCAGGGACTCGCTCTGGTGGCCTCAGGAAAGGCCAGTCCCCATGCGAGTTGCTTGAGGGCCTCTCGGGAATCCTCTCCCTTCGATGCCCGGGCCTAAGACCTTGCGTGGAGTCGGTGCCGGAACCTGAGGATTCCTCTCCAGTGCTGACATGGATCTTGGGGTACTTCCGGAGTCTCCCCAGGGGAGTCAGTCCTCGTCTCGCGTGGGGGCATGCACGTGCGCTTTCCTCACGAGCTGTAGCAGCAGTGTCCACGCTTCCTTCGCGTGGATCAAGGGATCTGTGGCTTTCCCGCGGGGCTTTCCCACAGGGATGTCCCACGTGCCACAGTCGTGTGAGTCGATCCTCGGCTTGAAAGTCGAGGCAGTGCAGGGAAAACAGGTTTTCCTGGAATGGACTGAGACCCCTGGGGTACTCTGGGAATGGGTGGCACGACCCTGGAGTTCCTCTCACCTTTTCGGTTTAGAGCCCCTCCTCTTGAGATGCGACGGAATCGCCGGGAATTCTTTCCCGAACACGCAGGGAAAGGATCCCTCCTCTCGAGCTAGGAGGCGGAAACGGGGCTCCTCTGGATGTGGGCGGGACTCTCGTGCTTCCTCTCGAGTGGAGACGGGTATGTCGGGGAACTTCTTGAGTTGCAGCAAGGGTGTGAAGGACCCTTTCGAAGTTCCAGAGTTTAGGTGTGATTAGCCTCGAGACGCCTCAGCGGAAATGGGCCTCATCTCGCCTGGACGGGAGAACTTCCTGGATTTTCTCGAGTTGCGGCAGGTGCTCTCGACTTACGACGGGGACCTCAGGGAACCGCTCGGGTGGCCTCAGTAAAGGCCAGTCCCCATGCGAGTTGCTCGGGGCCTCTCGGGATTCGTCTCCCGTCGATGTCAGTGCCTCAAACCTTGTGTGGAATCGGTGCCGGTATCTGAGGATCCTCTCCAGTGCTGACATGTATCTTGGGGTATTTCTGGAGTCCCCCCAGGGGAGTCAGGCCTCATCTCGAGTGGGGGCATGCACGTGCGCTTTAACTCCGAGCTGTAGCAGCAGTGTCGCAGCTTTCCCTATCGCTGGGGATCAAGGGATCTGTGGCTTTCCCTCGATGGCTTCCACGAGGTTTCCACAGGGGCTGTCCCACGTGCCACCGTGGTGTGAGTCGATCCTCGGCTAGAAATGTCAGACGGCAGTGCAGGGAAAACGAGGTTTCCCTGGAATGGACGGAGACATCGGGTGACTCTGGGAATGGGCACTGATACCTGGAGTTCCTCTCGCCTTTCCTGTGGAGAGCGCCTCCTCTTGAAGATGCGACGGGAACTCCGGGAATTCTTTCCCGAGCACACAGGAAATGGATCCCTCCTCTCGAGCTAGGAGGAGGAAACGGGGCTCCTCTGGATGTGGGCGGACTCTCCGTGTTCCTCTTGAGTGGAGACGGGTATGTCGGGGAACTTCTTGAGTTGCAGCAAGGGTGTGAAGGACCCTTTTGGAAGTTCCAGAAGGTTAGGTGTGAATAGCCCTTGAGACGCCTCAGCTGGAAATGGGCCTCAATCTCGTCTGGAGGGGAGAAACTCCTGGATTTTCTCGAGTTGCGGCTGGTGCTCTTGTCTTACGACGGGGACGACAGGGACCCTGCTCTGGATGGCCTCAGGAAAGGCCAGTCCCCATGCGAGTTGCTCGGGGTCCTCTCGGGATTCACTCCCGTCGATGCTGGGGCCTAAGACCTTGTGTGGAGTCAGTGAGGGAACCTGAGGATTCCTCTCCAGTGCTGACATGGATCTAGGGGTATTTCTGGAGTCCCCCAGGGGAGTCAGGCCTCATCTCGAGTGGGGGCATGCACGTGCGCTTTCCTTCCGAGCTGTAGCAGCAGTGTCGCGCTTTCCCTTCGCGGGGATCAAGGGATCTGTGGCTTTCCTCGATGGCTTTAGCCACAGGGCTGTCCCACGTGCCACCGTGGTGCGAGTCGATCCTCGGCTTGAATGTCAAGGCAGTGCAGGGAAAAGAGGTTTCCCTGGAATGGACGGAGAACATCCGGGTGACTCTGGGAATGTGGCACGACCCTGAAGTTCCTCTCGCCTTTCCTGTGGAGAGCGCCTTCCTCTTGAAATGCGACGGGAACGCCGGGAATTCTTTCCCGACCATGCAAGGAAAGGATCCCTCCTCTCGAGCTAGGAGGCGGAAACGGGGCTCCTCTGGATGTGGGCGGGACTCTCCGTGCTTCCTCTCGAGTGGAGACGGGTATGTCGGGGAACTTCTTGAGTTGCAGCAAGGGTGTGAAGGACCCTTTGGAAGTTCCAGAGGTCAGGTGTTATAAGCCTCGGAGTCGCCTCTGCGGAAATGGGCCTCATCTCGCCTGGAGGGGAGAACATCCTGGATTTTCTCGAGTTGCGGCAGGTGCTCTCGACTTACGACAGGGACCTCAGAGACCCGCTCTGGTGGCCTCAGTAAAGACCAGTCCCCATGCGAGTTACTCAGGGCCCTCTCGGGGTTCCTCTCCCGTCGATGCCAGGGCCTAAGACCTTGTGTGGAGTCGGTGCCGGAACCTGAGGATTCCTTTGCAGTGCTGACAAGGATCTTGGGGTACGTCTCCAGTCTCCCCACGGGAGTCAGTCCTCATCTCGAGTGGGGGCATGCACGTGCGCTTTCCTCCGAGCTGTAGCAGCAGTGGTCACGCTTCCCTTCGCGTGGATCAAGGGTATCTGCGGCTTTCCCTCGAGGCTTTGCCACGAGTCTTTTCCTCGAGGCTTTCCCACGAGACTTTCCCAAAGGGCTGTCCCACGTGCCACTGTGTTGTGTGTCGATCCTAGGCTAGAAAGTTGAGGCAGTGCAGGGAGAAACAGGTTTCCCTGGAATGGACTGAGACATCTGGGGGCCTCTGGGAATGGGTGCACGAATCTGGAGTTCCTCTCGCCTTTCCTGTGGAGAGCGCCTCCTCTTGAGATGAGACGGGAACTCCGGGAATACTTGACCGACCACTCAGTGAAAGGATCCCTCCTCTCGAGCTAGGAGGCAGTAACGGGGCTCCTCTGGATGTGGGCGGGACTCTCGGGCTTCCTCTCGAGTGGAGACGGGTATGTGGGGGAGCTTCTTGAGTTGCAGCAAGGGCATGAAGGACCCTTTGGAAGTTCCATAGGTTAGGTGTGATTAGCCTCGAGACGCCTCAGCGGTAATGGGCCTCATCTCGCCTGGAGGGTAGAACCTCCTGGATTTTCTCGAGTTGCGGCAGGTGCCCTCGACTTACGACGGGGACCTCAGGGACCCGCTCTGGTGCCCTCAGGAAAGGCCAGGCCCCATGCGAGTTGCTCGACGGCCTCTCGGATTCCTCTCCTGTCTCTGCCGGGGCCTAAGATCTTGTGTGGAGTCGGTGCCAGAACCTGAGGATTCCTCTCCTGTGCTGACATGGATCTTGGGGTACTTCTGAGGTCTCCCCGGGGCAGTCAGTCCTCGTCTCGAGGGGAGGCTTGCACGTGGGCTTTCCTCCCGAGCTGTAGCAGCAATGTCACGCTTTCCTTCACGTGGATCAAGGGATCTGTGGCTTTCCCTCGAGGCTTTCACACGAGGCTTTCCCAAGAAGGCTTTCCCACAGGGCTGTCCCACGTGCCACCGTGGTGTGAGTCGATCCTCGGCTCGAAAGTCGAGGCAGTGCAGGGAAACAGGTTTCCCTGGAATGGACTGAGACATCTGGGGGACTCTGCGAATGGTGGCACGACACTGGAGTTCCTCTCGCCTTTCCTGTGGAGAGCGCCTCCTCTTGAATTGCGACGGGATCTCGGTGAATTATTTCCAGACAACGCACGGAAAGGATCCCACCTCTGGAGCTAAGAGGCAGAAATCGGGCTCCTCTGGATATGGGTGGGACTCTCGTACTTCCTCTCGAGTGCAGACGGGTATGTCGGAGAATTTCTTGAGTTGCAGCAAGGGTGTGAAGGACCCTTTGGAAGTTCCAGAGGTTAGGTGTTATTAGCCTCAAGACGCCTCAGCGGAAATGGGCCTCATCTTGCCTGGAGGGGAGAACCTCCTGGATTTTCTCGAGTTGGGGCAGGTGCTCTCGACTTATGACGGGGACCTCAGGGACCCGCTCTGATGGACTCAGTAAAGGCCAGTCCACATGCGCGTTGCTCAGGGGCCTCTCGGGATTCCTCTCCCGTCGATGCCGGGGCCTACGACCTAGTGTGAATTCGCTGCCGGAACTTGAGGATTCCTCTCCAGTGCTGACATGGATCTTGGGGTACTTCTGGAGTCTCCCCAGGGGAGTCAGTCGTAGTCTCGAGTGGGGGCATCCACGTGCGATTTCCTCCAGAGCTGTAGCAGTAGTGTCACGCTTCCATTCGCGTGGATCAAGGGATCTGTGGCTTTCCCTAGAGACTTTCCCACGAGGCTTTCCCACGGGGCTTTCCCACGAGGCTTTCCCACAGGGCTGTCCCACGTGCCACCGTGGTGTGAGTCGATCCTCGGCTACAAAGTCAAGGCAGTGCAGGGAAAACAGGTTTCCCTTGAATGGACTGAGACATCTGGGGGACTCTGCGAATGGTGGCACGACCCTTGAGTTCCTCTCAGCCTTTCCTGTGGAGAGCGCCTCATCTTGAGATGCGACGGGAACGCCGGGAATTCATTCCCAACCACACAGGGAAAGGATCCCTCCTCTCGAGCAACGAGCCGGAAACGGAGCTCCTCTGGATGTGGCCGGGACCCTCGTGCTTCCTCTTGAGTGGAGACGGGTATGTCGGGGAACTTCTTGAGTTGCAGCATGACTGTGAAAGACTCTTTAGAAGTTCCAGAGTTCACGTGTGATTAGCCTGGAGACACATCAGGAGGAAACGGGCCTCATCTCACCTGCATGGGAGAACCTCCTGGATTTTACCGAGTTGCGGCAGGTGCTCTCGACTTACGACGGGGACCTCATGGACCCGCTCTGGTTACCTCAGGAAAGGCCAGTCCCCATGTGAGTTGCTAGAGGTCCTGTCGCTATTCCTCTCCCGTCGATGCCAGGGCCTAAGACCTTGTGTGGAGTCGGGGCCGGAACCTGAGGATTCCTCTCCAGGGCTGACATGCATCTTGGGGTATTTCTGGAGTCTCCCCAGGGGAGTCAGTTCTCGTCTCGAGTAGGGGCATGCACGTGCGCTTTCCTCCCGTGCTGTAGCAGCAGTGTCACGCTTCCCGTCGCGTGGATTTAGGGATCTGTGGCTTTCCCTCGAGGCTTTCCCACGAGGCTTTCCCACAGGGTTGTCACACGTGCCACCAGGTGTGAGTCGATCCTCAGCGTGAAAGTCGAAGCAGTGGCAGGGAAAACAGGATCCTCTGGAATGGACTGAGACATCTGGGGGACTCTTGGAATGGTGGCACGACCCATGAGTTCCTCTCGCCTTTCCTGTGCAGCGCGCCTCCTCTTGAGATGCGTCGAAACGTCGGGAATTCTTTCCCAGAGGAAGCAGGGAAGGATCCCTCATCTCGAGCTTGGAGGAGGAAACGGAGCTCCTCTGGCGGTTGCCGGACCCCTCGTGCTTCCTCTGGAGTGGAGACGGGTATGTCGGGGAACTTCTTGAGTTTTAGCAAGGGTGTTTAGGACACTTTGGAAGTTCCAGAGTTTAGTTGTGATTACTCTGAGACGCCGCAGAGAAATGGGCCTCATCTCGACTGGAGCAGAGAACCTCCTGGATTTTCTCGAGTTGCGGCAGGTACTCTCGACATACGAACGTGACCTCAGGGACAGTGTAGCAGATGTGTCACGCTTCCCGTCCCGGGGATCAAGGGATCTGTGGCTTTCCCTCGAGGCTTTCTCACAGGGCTGTCCCACATGCCACCATGGTGTGAGTGGATCCTCGGCGTGAAAGTTGAGGCAGTGCTGGGAAAACGGGTTCCTCTAAAATGGACTGAGACATCTGGGGGACTCTTGAAATGGTGGCACGACCCTGGAGTTCCTCTTGCCTTTCCTATTGAGAACCCTTGCTCTTGAGATGCCATGGGAACGCCGAAAAATCTTTCCTGACTAAGCAGGATAGGATCCTTCATCTCGGAAACGGGGTTCCTCTGAATGTGGGCGGGACCCTCGTGCTTCCTCTCGTGTGGAGACGGGTATGTCGGGGAACTTCTTGAGTTGCAGCAAGGACCCTTTTTAATTTCCAGAGGTTAGGTGTGATGAGCCTCCAGACACCTCAGAGGAAATGGGCCTCATCCCGCCTGGAGGGGGAGAACCTCCTGGATTTTACCCAGTTGCGGCAGGTGCTCTCGAGTTACGACGGGTCCTCAGGGACCCGCTCTGGTGGCCTCAGGAAAGGCCAGTCCCCATGCGAGTTACCAGGGGGCCTTTAGGGATTCCTCTCCCATCGATGCCGGTGCCTAAGACCTTGTGTGGAGTCGGGGCCAGACCCTGAGGATGCCTCTCCAGTGCTGACATGAATCTTTCCGTACTTCTGGAGTCTCACCAGGGGAGTCAGTCCTCATCTCGTGGGGGGCATGCACCTGCCATTTCCTCACGACCTGCAGCAGCAGTGTCACGCTTGCCGACGTGTGGATCAAGGATCTGTCGCTTTCCATTGAGGCTTTCCCACGAGGCTTTCCAACAGGGCTGTCCCACGTGCCACGGTGGTGTGAGTCGATCCTCGGCCGTGAACGTCGAGGCAGTGCAGGGAAAACAGTTTCTTCTGGAATGGACTTAGACATCTGGGGGACTCTTGGAATGCTGGCAAGGCCCTGGAGTTCCTCTCGTCTTTCCTGTGGAGAGCGCCTCCTCTTGAGATGCGACGGGAAGGCCGGAATTCTTTCCCGACGACAAAGGGAAAGGATCCCTCTTCTCGAGCTACGAGGCGGAAACGGGGCTCCGCTGGATATGGGCGGGAACCTCGTCCTTCCTCTCGAGTGGATATGGGTATGTCGGAGAACTTCTTGACTTGCAGCAAGGGTGTGAAGGACCCTTTGGAAGTTCCAGAGGTTAGGTGTGATTAGCCTCGAGACGCTCAGCGGAAATGGGCCTCATCTCGCCTGGAGGGGAGAACCTCCTGGATTTTCTCGAGTTGTGGCAGGTGCCTCGAGTTACGACGACGGAGACCTCAGGGACCCGCTCTGGTGACCTCAGGAAAGGCCACTCCCCATGCGAGGTGCTAGGGGGCCTCTCAGGATTCCTCTCCGGTCGATGCCTGGGGCCTAAGACCTTGTGTGGAGTCGGGGACCGGAACCTGAGGATTCCTCTCCAGTGCTGACATGGATCTTGGCGTACTTCTGGAGTCTCCCAAGCTTGCGTCAGTCCTCGGCTCGAGTTGGGGTCATGCACGTTGCGCTTTCCTCCCGAGCGTAGTAGCAGCAGTGTCACGCTTCCCTTCTCGTGGATCAAGGAATCTGTGGCTTTCCCTGGAGTCTTTCCCATGAGGCTTTCCC
>NW_017195418.1:0-8929 GCF_001704415.2 Capra hircus
CTGCTGTAGGAGCCCAGCGCGCCTGCCTGATAGGCGAGAGGCACAGCCCAGCAGGGAGAGCACTCCTCGGGGGAAGAGGAGGCAGCCCAGCCCGCGTCAAGCGGAAAGCCCTGCTTGAACGGAGCTAAGTGCGCCTCCAGTACGGAAGAGCTCTAGCTCTGCTCAGACCCCCGATCTGGCAGAGTTCCTGGCGGGAGTCTGCTCTGCTGGGGCTAGCCTTGCCCAGACTTGCCTTGCTTTTAGGCTGCCTCCCCAGGAAGGAGCAGGCAGCAGGAGCCTGGGAGACGCCACTGGCGCCTTCCTTGCCTCAGCTCCAATCCTGCCTTGCCTTTGGACTTAGGTCCCAGTCCTCCTTAAGGAGGGCTTAGGGCTGGTGGGTTGCACACTGCCAAGGGCTCCAGCAGTGAGAGCTCTGTCAGAGGGAAGCGAAGGGCAACACCAGGGCTCCTTCAGCGGTTGCTTGGCCGCCCAGAGTAACCCCCTCACGGAGAGCACTAGGTTCCAAGGGCCCCTGGCTGGGTTTTGCAGCCCCACACTCCCAGAGGCTGACTCCGTGGGTGCCTAGAAAGTGTGTGTCAGACGTAGGTTCCCTAGCACTCTCCTCCCCAGCAGAGACATGTGCAGGTGGTTGGGGCCTGATCCTGCGTGTCTGGGTTCCCGCCCACAGCCCCAACTCAGGGGAAGCAGCCCCTGAGGCAAGACCTGCTGGAGGAGCCCTGCGCCCCCCGCCTGATAGGCGAGAGCACAGCCAGCAGGGAAGCGAGCCTCCTCGGGGGAAGAGGAGGCAGCCAGCCCCGTCAAGCGGAAAGCCCTGCTTGCACGGATCTAAGTGCACCTCCAGTTCGGCAGAGCTCTAGCTCTGCTCAGAGCCCCGATCAGGCAGATTTCCCAGCGGGAGGCAGCTCTGCTGGGTCGAGCCTTGCCCAGACTTGCCTTGGCATTTAGTCTCCCTCCCTAGGGAGGAGCAGGTTGGCCCGAGCCTGGAGACGCCACTTGGTTCCTACCTTGCCTCAGCTCCTCTCCTGCCTTTCCTTTGCACTTAGGTGCCAGGCGTCCTGGGGGAGGGCTTAGGGGCTGGTGGGTTGCACACTGCTAAGGGCTCCAGCAGTGAGAGCTCTGTCAGAGGGAAGGGAAGGGCAACTTCAGGGCTCTTCCAGCGGTTGCTTGGCCTCCCAGACTCAGCGCCGCACGGAGAGCACCAGGCTCCCAGGGACCCTGGCTGGGGTCTTCAGCCCCGCACACCCGGAGGCTGAGTCCGTGGGCGCCGAGACAGTGTATGACCAGACGTAGCTTCCCTAGCACTCTCCTCCCCAGCAGAGACATGTGCAGGTGTTTCTGTGCTGATCCTGCGTGTCTGGGTTCCGCCCACAGCCCCAACTCAGGGGAAGCAGCCCCTGAGGCAAGACCTGCTGGAGGAGCCCTGAGCCCCCGCCTGATAGGCGAGTGCACAGCCAGCATGGAAGCGAGCCTCCACGGGGGAAGAGGAGGCAGCCCAGTCCCGACAAGCTGAAAGCCCTGCTTGCACGCAGCCAAGTGCGCCTCCAATACGGCAGAGCTCTAGCTCTGCTTAGAGGCCCGATCTGGCAGGGTTCCTGGTGCGTGGCTGCTCTTATGTGTGCGAGCCTTGCCCAGACTTGCCCTGCTTTTAGGCTCCCTCCCTGGACGAAGCAGGCAGCTCGAGCCTGGGAGATGCCACTCGCGCCTTTCTGTCTTCACCTCTGCTCCTGCCTTTCCTTTGTACTTAGGTTCCAAGAGTCCTTGGGGAGGGCTTTGGGGCTGGTTGGTTGCCCACTGCCAAGGGCTCCAGCAGTGAGAGCTCTGTCAGAGGGAATGGAAGGGCAACTGCAGGGCTCCTCCAGCGGTTGCTTGGCCGCCCAGACTTAGTGCAGCACGAAGAGTACCAGTCTCCCAGGGCCCCTGACTGGTGTCTGCCGCCCCGCACACCCAGATGCTGACTCTGCGGGCGCCCAGAAGCTGCCTCACACAGGTAGGTTCCCTAGCACTCTCCCTCCCCAGCAGAGACATATGTTTGGGAGGGCTTAGGGATCGCTGAGTTCCACACTTCCAAGGGCTCCAGCACTGAGAGCTCTGTCGGCGGGAAGGGAAGGGCATCTGCAGAGCTCCTTCAGCTGTTGCTTGGCTGTCCAGACTCAGCGCCACATTGAGAGCACCATGCACCCAGTGCCCCCTGGGTGGTGTCTGCAGCCAGCAGCCTGGCGACTCACTTTTGGTCTCCCATCATTTGCCTGAAAGACATAGGTTCCCTAATGCTCTTCTCCCCAGCAGAGCTGTGTGCAGGTTGTTGGGGCCTGCCCCTGCGTGTCTGGGTTCCCGCCCACAACCCCAGCTCAGGGGAAGTAACCCCTGAGCCAAGACCTGCAGGAGGCGAGGTATGGCTCCGCCTGGAAGCCGAGTGCACAGCACAAGTGGAAGGGAGCCTCCTCCGGGGAAGAGGAGACAGCCCAGTCGCGTGCTGCTGCAAGCCTTGCTGGGGTGGAGCCGAGTGCGCCTCCAGTATGGCAGAGCTCCAGCTCCGCTGAGAGCCCTGATCTGGCAGAGTTCCTTGGCGCGAGGGCTGTTCTGCCTGGGGCGAGCCTTGCCCAGACCTGCCTGGCTTCTAGACTTCCTGCCCAGGAAGGAGGCAGGCTGCACGAGGCTGGGAGACGCCACTGGCACCTTCCTGGCCTCAGCTCCTCTCCTGCCTTTCCTTTGCACTTAGGTGCCAGGCGTCCTGGGGAGGGCTTAGGGGCTGGTGGGTTGCACACTGCCAAGGGCTCCAGCAGTGAGAGCTCGGTCAGAGGGAAGCGAAGGGCAACAGCAGGGCTCCTTCAGCGGTTGCTTGGCCGCCCAGACTAAGCGCCGCACGGAGAGCACCAGGTTCCAAGTGCCCCTGGCTGGGTTTTGCAGCCCCACACTCCCAGAGGCTGACTCCGTGCTTGCCTAGAAAGTGTGTGACAGACGTAGGTTCCCTAGCACTCTCCTCCCCAGCAGAGACATGTGCAGGTGGTTGAGGCCTGATCCTGCGTGTCTGGGTTCCCGCCCACAGTCGCAACTCAGGGGAAGCAGCCCCTGAGGCAAGACCTGCTGTAGGAGCCCAGCGCGCCTGCCTGATAGGCGAGAGCACAGCCAGCAGGGAAGCGAGCCTCCTCGGGGGAAGAGGAGGCAGCCCAGCCCCGTCAAGCGGAAAGCCCTGCTTGAACGGAGCTAAGTGCGCCTCCAGTACGGAAGAGCTCTAGCTCTGCTCAGACCCCCGATCTGGCAGAGTTCCTGGCGGGAGTCTGCTCTGCTGGGGCTAGCCTTGCCCAGACTTGCCTTGCTTTTAGGCTGCCTCCCCAGGAAGGAGCAGGCAGCAGGAGCCTGGGAGACGCCACTGGCGCCTTCCTTGCCTCAGCTCCAATCCTGCCTTGCCTTTGGACTTAGGTCCCAGTCCTCCTTAAGGAGGGCTTAGGGCTGGTGGGTTGCACACTGCCAAGGGCTCCAGCAGTGAGAGCTCTGTCAGAGGGAAGCGAAGGGCAACACCAGGGCTCCTTCAGCGGTTGCTTGGCCGCCCAGAGTAACCCCCTCACGGAGAGCACTAGGTTCCAAGGGCCCCTGGCTGGGTTTTGCAGCCCCACACTCCCAGAGGCTGACTCCGTGGGTGCCTAGAAAGTGTGTGTCAGACGTAGGTTCCCTAGCACTCTCCTCCCCAGCAGAGACATGTGCAGGTGGTTGGGGCCTGATCCTGCGTGTCTGGGTTCCCGCCCACAGCCCCAACTCAGGGGAAGCAGCCCCTGAGGCAAGACCTGCTGGAGGAGCCCTGCGCCCCCCGCCTGATAGGCGAGAGCACAGCCAGCAGGGAAGCGAGCCTCCTCGGGGGAAGAGGAGGCAGCCCAGCCCCGTCAAGCGGAAAGCCCTGCTTGCACGGATCTAAGTGCACCTCCAGTTCGGCAGAGCTCTAGCTCTGCTCAGAGCCCCGATCAGGCAGATTTCCCAGCGCGAGGGCAGCTCTGCTGGGGTCGAGCCTTGCCCAGACTTGCCTTGCACTTTAGTCTCCCTCCTAGGGAGGAGCAGGTTGCCCGAGCCTGGAGACGCCACTGGTTCCTACCTTGCCTCAGCTCCTCTCCTGCCTTTCCTTTGCACTTAGGTGCCAGGCGTCCTGGGGGAGGGCTTAGGGGCTGGTGGGTTGCACACTGCTAAGGGCTCCAGCAGTGAGAGCTCTGTCAGAGGGAAGGGAAGGGCAACTGCAGGGCTCTTCCAGCGGTTGCTTGGCCTCCCAGACTCAGCGCCGCACGGAGAGCACCAGGCTCCCAGGGACCCTGGCTGGGGTCTTCAGCCCCGCACACCCGGAGGCTGAGTCCGTGGGCGCCGAGACAGTGTATGACAGACGTAGCTTCCCTAGCACTCTCCTCCCCAGCAGAGACATGTGCAGGTGTTTCTGTGCTGATCCTGCGTGTCTGGGTTCCCGCCCACAGCCCCAACTCAGGGGAAGCAGCCCCTGAGGCAAGACCTGCTGGAGGAGCCCTGAGCCCCCGCCTGATAGGCGAGTGCACAGCCAGCATGGAAGCGAGCCTCCACGGGGGAAGAGGAGGCAGCCCAGTCCCGACAAGCTGAAAGCCCTGCTTGCACGCAGCCAAGTGCGCCTCCAATACGGCAGAGCTCTAGCTCTGCTTAGAGGCCCGATCTGGCAGGGTTCCTGGTGCGTGGCTGCTCTTATGTGTGCGAGCCTTGCCCAGACTTGCCCTGCTTTTAGGCTCCCTCCCCTGGACGAAGCAGGCAGCTCGAGCCTGGGAGATGCCACTCGCGCCTTTCTGTCTTCACCTCTGCTCCTGCCTTTCCTTTGTACTTAGGTTCCAAGAGTCCTTGGGGAGGGCTTTGGGGCTGGTTGGTTGCCCACTGCCAAGGGCTCCAGCAGTGAGAGCTCTGTCAGAGGGAATGGAAGGGCAACTGCAGGGCTCCTCCAGCGGTTGCTTGGCCGCCCAGACTTAGTGCAGCACGAAGAGTACCAGTCTCCCAGGGCCCCTGACTGGTGTCTGCCGCCCCGCACACCCAGATGCTGACTCTGCGGGCGCCCAGAAGCTGCCTCACACAGGTAGGTTCCCTAGCACTCTCCTCCCCAGCAGAGACATATGTTTGGGAGGGCTTAGGGATCGCTGAGTTCCACACTTCCAAGGGCTCCAGCACTGGAGAGCTCTGTCGGCGGGAAGGGAAGGGCATCTGCAGAGCTCCTTCAGCTGTTGCTTGGCTGTCCAGACTCAGCGCCACATTGAGAGCACCATGCACCCAGTGCCCCCTGGGTGGTGTCTGCAGCCAGCAGCCTGGCGACTCACTTTTGGTCTCCCATCATTTGCCTGAAAGACATAGGTTCCCTAATGCTCTTCTCCCCAGCAGAGCTGTGTGCAGGTTGTTGGGGCCTGCCCCTGCGTGTCTGGGTTCCCGCCCACAACCCCAGCTCAGGGGAAGTAACCCCTGAGCCAAGACCTGCAGGAGGCGAGGTATGGCTCCGCCTGGAAGCCGAGTGCACAGCACAAGTGGAAGGGAGCCTCCTCCGGGGAAGAGGAGACAGCCCAGTCGCGTGCTGCTGCAAGCCTTGCTGGGGTGGAGCCGAGTGCGCCTCCAGTATGGCAGAGCTCCAGCTCCGCTGAGAGCCCTGATCTGGCAGAGTTCCTTGCGCGAGGCTGTTCTGCCTGGGGCGAGCCTTGCCCAGACCTGCCTGGCTTCTAGACTTCCTGCCCAGGAAGGAGCAGGCTGCACGAGGCTGGGAGACGCCACTGGCACCTTCCTGGCCTCAGCTCCTCTCCTGCCTTTCCTTTGCACTTAGGTACCAGGCGTCCTGGGGGAGGGCTTAGGGGCTGGTGGGTTGCACACTGCCAAGGGCTCCAACAGTGAGAGCTCTGTTCCAGGGAAGTGAAGGGTATATTTGGAGTGCAATCGTTTATCAGATGTGAGACCCACACCTTCACCCTGAACCCTCACCCCGATCCCTTACCCCTCGCCCTCACCCCACACCCTCACCCTCACCCTGAACCCTTACCCTCACCCTCACCTTGAAGCCTTACCCTCACCCTCACCCCTCACCCTAACCCTCATGCCTCACCCCTCACCCTAACAAGTTTGGGGGCTGTTCTGCACACTGTAACCTTAACCCTTCCCTCACCCGACACCCTATCCACATCCTAACCCTAACCCACTTCATAGTCACGCCCTCAACCCTATACTTACCCTTGAAGTAGGTACCTGCATCGTCTTTGTTTTTGACACTTCCCATGCATAACAAAAGACAAGGTTGGAATGTTTCAAAACATCGATCCAAGACCCATTATCCACATAAAAGGGATATACATACTCTGATCACATCATTTAAATCTCTTGCATCACCAAAATACCTCTCCACCACGTATCCAATCGCCATTGATGGATCACATCTATCTCATACATTTTATAACTTAGCAATCAAATACGCACCCGTAATCTGGGGTAATTATATATACAGGATATATTGATACCATAAATATTTCAACAAATTCCACTTTCTACGATTGAGTTCAATCTTCACAAAAGTAGGATGAACGGCACCTGTTTTCCACTAGGATCCATAGCATTGCACAAAGTGACAGTGAGCGTGAAAATCTTAATGATGACCACCGGAAAGAAGGTCAGCACGGCTGATATCACAGATTTTTCAGTGTTCCAATACGACTTCTACCCCAAATCCATAAAGAAAGACATACGCATAGGAAACTACAAATTGAAAGCAAGTCTATTGAGATAAATATTGGACCATCAATTGTATGAATCTTTAAGGCATAACTGCAGACATTCTTCAGACATTCTTCAAATTCATAGAATGACAACAAAGTATGGCTACGTACAATCCATTCGGTTTTATAAACCACTCATGAGTAACCTCACAAGCCATTGAAAACCAGATGACACTTTCAAATAGCTTTGATCTACAAACAAGGCTGTAAGACAGAAAGTTAAAATCGAAATACATGAACTAAATCTCAATAGATATGAAAACATGCCATGGTAGTGAAGTCAATTCACATTAGTTATTAGGGCTTTCATGCACAGACTCATCTCCGATCGATGTGATCTCAATTCATATTTGGCAAAAAAATACGAAAGCTGATCTTAACAGTCTTATTAGTTTTCTTTGTACCCCTAAAAAGAAAAATGAACATGAAAAACTAAATTAAACTTGGAGACTCACATTTCCCAATCGGTATACAAAGCAACAGCATGTCAAACTTTCTCATTCACATATGCATTTCAATGAAATTCGATGAAATACCCCTAAATAAACACATACTGCTATGCCCAATGTTTCACGAGGCAGAAAACACTCAATGAATGAAACTGAGAGGGTAACAGCCAGGAAGGCCAGGGGTCTCCAAAGGGAGGAAATGGGGTGCTAGTGTCAGACAGTTGTTATCTGTCACTTCCGAGGCAGGAGGAAACAAGCTGTTATCTTTTTTCCCCTTCTCGATACAAATTTAAAAAGAGGTTTTCCCTTACAATTCTGTCTTGCTATAATGACACCTGGTTCCACCTGAACTTCACTTTTCTCATACTTTGAGCTGACCAAGGCATTTTTCTTATGGAAAGGTTTGCCTTGAGCTATGTGAATGTACTATGCATTTACCCGAGACTCTGTGTTCAAGTAGGTTCTGCCTAAAGGCTCAGAACTGACTTGACAAACCAATATGCGTTACTCATACATGGTTCTCCTGATCTATGTGAATGAAGCTACCTCTGCTCATATCAATCGTTTCATGGCCCAGGATGACTCACCTGGTGCCACGGTCATCTCCATATATCTTGTGGGGGAGGGGTCTGCTGCCATTCCTTTCTCTAATGAGTAGACTGCTAGTAGCTAGATAACATCCAGCCAAAGATGAGTAGGGGGCACTCTTTCTGCCCCCTTCTGATGTCTATGTCAGAAGCTTTCTCTCTTTTATACTTTAATAAAACGTTGGGACAAAAGCTCTGAGTGATCAAGCCTCCTCACTGGGCCCGGGTTGAATTCTTCCTCTAAGGAGCCCAAGAATTCAAGCATCTTTCATGGTTAGACAACAACCTTTCCAAACAATGGTCTTTTCCAAAAAAATGATGATAAGTGATGAGTATGGATATGCCTACGAATGAAATGGGACCCATATGTCAAACCACATACAAAATATATCTTCCCCAACATACATAGAACACAGGCCTTCATATGCATCGATGCTCCAACTATCAAGTCATACAAACATGGATGTAAAATATCACAATATACTTCCAAAGTTTAAAAGTGATGGACATTGACTTTCGCCCCGCTGGTGCTTTCTTTTTATCATCTCCATTCTATTAGCTATGACAATGAATCATGTGCTGTGCTAAGTCACTTACATCGTGTCCAACTCTTTGGGATCATATGGACTAGGCCCCACCAGGCTCCTCTCTCCATGAGATTCTCTAGGCAAGGATACTGGAGTGGGTTGCCATGCTCTCCCTCAGGAGATCTTCCTGCCCCAGGGATCGAATCCATACGCTCCCATGTCTCCTGCATGGGTATGTTCTGCATGTTCTTTACCACTAGAACCACCTGGGAAGCCCCAAGACACATGAACATCAGTGGATTGGCGGATCCACGGGGCATATACAGAACCATTCCTCCAACAAAACTGAAGAATGACTTTAAAATCGCAAACAAAAATGAGTATATGTGTTCACACACTTCATGGAGCAAGGGTTTCTTCGATCTGAAAACTGGCGTCGATGAAGGACTGTGTGAAGAATACTTCAAAGTCTATTTGGCAAACACAGCCTACGTTGGCTATATTTTAGTCCTCAGATGAATGGAATGTCATGAGTACTGGGCGTTTCAAAGAAGCAGCCTGTGAAGCTCTGGACACTTACTGGGATGCGTGGTATACCACATTCACACGTTTCAGTAGCATTGGTGCAA
>NW_017195419.1:0-8929 GCF_001704415.2 Capra hircus
GAAGCACGAGGTCCCCGCCCACATTCAGAGGAACCCCTTTCGAGATGAAGGATCCTATCCTGCTTAGTCAGGAAAGATTTTTCGGCGTTCCCATGGCATCTCAAGAGCAAGGGTTCTCAATAGGAAAGGCAAGAGGAACTCCAGGGTCGTGCCACCATTTCAAGAGTCCCCAGATGTCTCAGTCCATTTCAGAGGAACCCGTTTTCCCAGCACTGCCTCGACTTTCACGCCGAGGATCCACTCACACCATGGTGGCATGTGGGACAGCCCTGTGAGAAAGCCTCGAGGGAAAGCCACAGATCCCTTGATCCCCCGACGGAAGCGTGACACATCTGCTACACTGTCCCTGAGGTCACGGTCGTATGTCGAGAGTACCTGCCGCAACTCGAGAAAATCCAGGAGGTTCTCTGCTCCAGTCGAGATGAGGCCCATTTTCTCTGCGGCGTCTCGAGAGTAATCACAACTAAACTCTGGAACTTCCAAAGTGTCCTAAACACCCTTGCTAAAACTCAAGAAGTTCCCCGACATACCCGTCTCCACTCCAGAGGAAGCACGAGGGTCCGGCAACCGCCAGAGGAGCTCCGTTTCCTCCTCCAAGCTCGAGATGAGGGATCCTTCCCTGCTTCCTCGGGAAAGAATTCCCGATGTTTCGACGCATCTCAAGAGGGAGCGCGCGCTGCACAGGAAAGGCGAGAGGAAGTCATGGGTCGTGCCACCATTCCAAGAGTCCCCCAGATGTCTCAGTCCATTCCAGAGGATCCTGTTTTCCCTGCACTGCTTCGACTTTCACGCTGAGGATCGACTCACACCTGGTGGCACGTGTGATAACCCTGTGGAAAGCCTCGTGGGAAAGCCTCGAGGGAAAGCCACAGATCCCTTAATCCACGCGACGGGAAGCGTGACACTGCTGCTAAAGCACGGGAGGAAAGCGAACGTGCATGCCCCCACTCGAGACGAGGACTGACTCGACTGGGTAGACTCCAGAAGTACCCCAAGATCCATGACAGCACTGGAGAGGAATCCTCAGGTTCCGGCACTGACTCCACACAAGGTCTTAGGCCCCAGCATCGACGGGAGAGGAATCCCGAGAGGCCCCCGAGCAACTCGAATGGGACTGGCCTTTCCTGAGGCCACCAGAGCGGGTCCCTGAGGTCCCCGTCGTAAGTCGAGAGCACCTGCCGCAACTCGAGAAAATCCAAGAGGTTCTCCCCTCCAAGCGAGATGAGGCCATTTACACGGAGGCGTCTCGAGGCTAATCAATTCTAACAACTGGAACTTCCAAAGGGTCCTTCACACCCTTGCTGCAACTCAAGAAGTTCCCCGACATAACCGTCTCCACTTGAGAGGAAGCACGAGAGTCCCGGCCACATCCAGAGGACCCCCGTTTCCGCCTCCTAGCTTGAGAGGAGGAATCCTTTCCCTGCGTGGTCGGGAAAGAATTCCCGGCATTCCCGTCACATCTCAAGAGGAGGCGATCTCCACAGGAAAGGCGAGAAGAACTCCAGAGTCGTGCCACCATTCCCAGAGTCAACCAGATGTCTCAGTCAATTGCAGGGAAACCTGTTTTCCGTGCACTGCCTCGACTTTCAAGCCGAGGATCGACTCACACCACGGTGGCCGTGGGGCCTGTGGGAAAGCCTCTCGTGGGAAAGCCTCGAGGGAAAGCCCCTGATCCCTTGATCCACGCGAAGGGAAGCATGACACTGCTGCTACAGCTCGGGAGGAAAGCGCACGTGCGTGCCCCCACTCGAGACGAGGACTGACTCCCCTGGGGAGACTCCAAAAGTACCCCAAGATCCATGTCAGCACTGGAGAGGAATGCTCAGGTTCCGGCACCGACTCCACACAAGGTCTTAGGCCCCGGCATCGACGGGAGAGGAATCCCGAGAGGCCCCCGAGCAACTCGCATGGAGCCTGGCCTTTCCTGAGGCCACCAGAGCGGGTCCCTGATGTCCCCGTCGTAAGTCGTGAGCACCTGCCGCAATTCGAGAAAATCCAGGAGGTTCTACCCTCCAGGCGAGATGAGGCCCATTTCCCAGAGGCGTCTCGAGGCTAATCACACCTAACCTCTGGAACTTCCAAAGGGTCCTTCACACCCTTGCTGCAACTCAAGAAGTTGCCCGACATACCCGTCTCCACTCGAGAGGAAGCACGAGAGTCCCGCCTACATCCAGAGGACCCGGTGTCCGCCTCCAAGCTCGAGAGGAGGGATCCTTTCCCTGCGTGCTTGGAAAAGAATTCCCGGCGTTCCCGTCGCATCTCAAGAGCAGGCGCTCTCCACAGGAAAGGCGAGAGGAACTCCAGGGTAGTGCCATCATTCCCAGAGTCACCCAGATGTCTCAGTCCATTACAGGGAAAACTGTTTTCCCTGCACTGCGTCGACTTTCAAGACGAGGATCGACTCACACCACGGTGGCAAGTGGGACAGCCCTGTGGGAAAGCCTTGTGGGAAAGCCTCGTGGAAAGCTCGAGGGAAAGCCACAGATCCCTTGATCCACGGGAAGGGAAGCCGACACTGCTGCTACAGCTCGGGAGGAAAGCGCACCTGCATGCCCCCACTCGAGAGGAGGTCTGTCTCCCCTGGGGAGACTCCAGAAGTACCCCAAGATCCATGTCAGCACTGGAGAGGAATCCTCAGGTTCCGGCACCGATTCCACACAAGGTCTTAGGCCCCGGCATCGACGGGAGAGGAAACCCGAGAGGCCCCCGAGCAACTCGCATGGGGACTGGCCTTTCCTGAGGCCACCAGAGCGGGTCCCTGAGGTCCCCGTCATAAGTCGAGAGCACCTGCCACAACTCGAGAAAATCCATTAGGTTCTCCCCTCCAGGCGAGATGAGGCCCATTTCCGCTGAGAGCGACTCGAGGCTAATCACACCTAACCTCTGAAACTTCCAAAGGGTCCTTCACGTCCTTGCTGCAACTCAAGAAGTTCCCTGACATACCTGTCTCCACTCGAGAGGAAGCACGAGAGGCCTGCCCACATCCAGAGGAGCCCCGTTTCCGTCTCCTAGCTCGAGAGGAGGGATCCTTTCCCTGCGTTGTCGGGAAAGAATTCCCGGCGTTCCCATAGCGTCTCAAGAGGAGTCGCTCTCCACAGGAAAGGCGAGAGGAACTCCAGGGTGGTGCCACCATTCCCAGAGTCCCCCACATGTCTCAGTCCATTTCACGGAAACCTGTTTTCCCTGCATTGCCTTGGCTCTCAAGCCGAGGATCGACTCACACAACAATGGCATGTGGGACAGCCCTTTGGGAAAGCCTCGTGGGAAAGCCTCGTGGTAAAGACTCGAGGGAAAGCCACAGATCCCTTACTCCACAAGAAGGGAAGCGAGATACTGCAGCTACAGCTCGGAGGTAAGCGCATGTGCATGCGCCCCACTCGAGACGAGGACTGACTCCCCTGGGGAGACTCCAGAAGTACCCAAGATCCATGTCAGCAAGGAGAGGAATCCTCAGGTTCCTGCACCGACTCCACACAAGGCCTTAGGCCCCGGCATCGATGGGAGTGAAATCCCGAGAGGCCCCCGAGCCACTCGCATGGGGACTGGCCTTCCTGAGGCCACCAGAGCGAGTCCCTGAGGTCCCCGTCATAAGTCGAGAGAACCTGCCACAACTCGAGAAAATCCAGGAGGTTCTTCCCTCCAGACGAGATGAGCCCCATTTCCGCAGAGGCGACTCGAGGCTAATCACACCTAACCTCTGGACCTTCCAAAGGGCCCTTCACACCCTTGCTGCAACTCAAGAAGTTCCCTGACATACCCGTCTCCACTCGAGAGGAAGCACGAGAGTCCCGCCCACATCCAGAGGAGCCCTGTTTCCGCCTCCTAGCTCGACAGGAGGGATCCTTTCCCTGCGTGTTCGGAAAAGAATTCCCGGCGTTCCCGTCACATATCAAGAGGGGCGCTCTCCACAGGAAAGGCGAGAGGAACTCCAGGGTCGTGTCACCATTTCCAGAGTCCCCCAGATGTCTCAGTCCATTCCAGGGAAGCCTGTTTCCCCGGCACTGCCTCGACTTTCAAACCGAGGATCGACTGACACCGCGGTGGCACGTGGGACATCACTGGGGGAAAGCCTCGTTGGAAAGCCTGGTGGGAAAGCGTCGTGGGAAAGCCTCATGGGAAAGCCTCGAGGGAAAGCCACAGATCCTATGATCCACGGGAAGGGAAGCGTGACACTGCTGCTACAGCTCAGGAGGAAAGCGCACGTGCATACCCCGACTGGAGACGAGGACTCACTCCCCTGGGGAGACTTCAGAAGTACCCAAGAGCGATGTCAGCACTGCAGGGAATTCTCAGTTTCCGACACCGACTCCACACAAGGTCTTAGGGCCCGGCATCGATGGGGAGGAATCCCGAGCGGCCCCCGAGCAAATCGCATGGGGACTGGCCTTTCCTGAGGCCACCAGAGCGGGTCCCTGAGGTCCCTGTCGTAAGTCGAGAGCACCTGCCGCAACTCGAGAAAATCCAGGAGGTTCTGCCCTCCAGCGAGATGAGGCCCATTTCGCTGAGGCGTCTCGAGGCTAATCACACCTAATCTCTGGAACTTCCAAAGGGTCCTTCACACCCTTGCTGCAACTCAAGAATTTCCATGACATACCCGTCTCCACTCGAGAGGAAGCACAAGAGCTCCGCTCACATCCAGAGGAGCCCCGTGTCCGCCTCGTAGCTCGAGAGGAGGGATCCTTTCCCTGTGTGGTTGGTAATGAATTCCCGGCGTTCCCGTCGCATCTCAAGATGAGGCGCTCTCCACAGGAAAGGCGAGAGGAACTCAAGGGTCGTGCCACCATTCGCAGAGTCCCCCAGATGTCTCAGTCCATTCCAGGAAACCTGTTTTCCCTGCACTGCCTTGACTTTCTAGCCGAGGATCGACTCACACCCACTGGCACGTGGACAGCCCTGTGGGAAAGCCTGTGGGAAAGCCTCGTGGGAAAGTCTCTAGGGAAAGCCACAGATCCCTTGATCCACGCGAAAGGAAGCGTGACACTGCTGCTACAGCTCTGGAGGAAATCGCACGTGCATGCCCCCACTCGAGACTACGACTGACTCCCCTGGGAGACTCCAGAAGTACCCCAAGATCCATGTCAGCACTGGAGAGGAATCCTCAAGTTCCGGCACCAAATTCACACAAGGTCGTAGGCCCCGGCATCGACGGAGAGGAATCCCGAGAGGCCCCTGAGCAACGCGCATGTGGACTGGCCTTTACTGAGTCCACCAGAGCGGTCCCTGAGGTCCCCGTCATAAGTCGAGAGCACCTGCCGCAACTCGAGAAAATCCAGGAGGTTCTCCCCTCCAGGCAAGATGAGGCCCATTTCCGCTGAGGCGTCTTGAGGCTAATCACACCTAACCTCTGGAACTTCCAAAGGGTCCTTCACACCCTTGCTGCAACTCAAGAAGTTCTCCGACATATCCGTCTGCACTCGAGAGGAAGCACGAGAGTCCCACCCACATCCAGAGGAGCCCCATTTCTGCCTCTTAGCTCCAGAGGTGGGATCCTTTCCGTGCGTTGTCTGGAAAGAATTCACCGTTCCCATCGCAATTCAAGAGGAGGCGCTCTCCACAGGAAAGGCGAGAGGAACTCCAGTGTCGTGCCACCATTCGCAGAGTCCCCCAGATGTCTCAGTCCATTCCAGGGAAACCTGTTTCCCTGCACTGCCTCGACTTTCTAGCCGAGGATCGACTCACACACGGTGGCACGTGGGACAGCCCTGTGGGAAAGCTTCTTGGGAAAGCCTCGTGTGAAAGCCTCGAGGGAAAGCCACAGATCCCTTGATCCACGTGAAGGAAAGCGTGACATTGCTGCTACAGCTCGGGAGGAAAGCCACGTGCATGCCCCCCTCGAGACGAGGACTGACTCCCGGGGAGACTCAGAAGTACCCAAGATCCATGTCAGCACTGGAGAGGAATCCTCAGGTTCCGGCACCGACTCCACACAAGGTCTTAGGCCCGGCATCGACGGGAGAGGAATCCCGAGAGGGCCCTGAGCAACTCGCATGGGCCTGGCCTTTCCTGAGGCCACCAGAGCGGGTCCCTGAGGTCCCGTCGTAAGTCGAGAGCACCTGCCGCAACTCGAGAAAATCCAGGAGGTTCTACCCTCCAGGCGAGATGAGGCCCATTTCCGCAGAGGCGTCTCGAGGCTAATCACACCTAACCTCTGGAACTTCCAAAGGGTCCTTCACACCCTTGCTGCAACTCAAGAAGTTCCCCGACATACCCGTCTCCACTCGAGAGGAAGCACGAGAGTCCCGCCCACATCCAGAGGAGCCCCGTTACGCCTCCTAGCTCGAGAGGAGGGATCCTTTCCCTGCGTGTGGAAAGAATTCCCGCGTTCCCGCATCTCAAGAGAGGCGCTCTCCACAGGAAAGGCGAGAGGAACTCCAGTAGTGCCACCATTCCCAGAGTCCCCAGATGTCTCAGTCCATTCCAGGGAAACCTGTTTTCCCTGCACTGCTCGACTTTCTAGCCGAGGATCGACTCACACCACACGGTGGCAAGTGGGACAGCCTGTGGGAAAGCCTTGTGGGAAAGCCTCGTGGGAAAGCCTCGAGGGAAAGCCACAGATCCCTTGATCCACGGGAAGGGAAGCGTGACACTGCTGCTACAGCTCGGGAGGAAAGCGCACGTGCATGCCCCCACTCGAGAGGAGGACTGACTCCCCTGGGGAGACTCCAGAAGTACCCAAGATCCATGTCAGCACTGGAAGGAATCCTCAGGTTCCGGCACCGACTCCACACAAGGTCTTAGGCCCCGGCATCGACGGGAGAGGAAACCCGAGAGGCCCTGAGCAACTCGCATGGGACTGGCCTTTCCTGAGGCCACCAGAGCGGGTCCCTGAGGTCCCCGTCGTAAGTCGAGAGAGCACCTGCCACAACTCGAGAAAATCCAGGAGGTTCTCCCCTCCAGGCGAGATGAGGCCCATTTCCGCTGAGACGTCTCGAGGCTTATCACACCTGACCTCTGAACTTCCAAAGGGTCCTTCACGTCCTTGCTGCAACTCAAGAAGTTCCCTGACATACCTGTCTCCACTCGAGAGGAAGCACGAGAGGCCTGCCCACATCCAGAGGAGCCCCGTTTCCGTCTCCTAGCTCGAGAGGAGGGATCCTTTCCCTGCGTTGTCGGGAAAGAATTCCCGGCGTTCCCATAGCGTCTCAAGAGGAGTCGCTCTCCACAGGAAAGGCGAGAGGAACTCCAGGGTGGTGCCACCATTCCCAGAGTCCCCCACATGTCTCAGTCCATTTCACGGAAACCTGTTTTCCCTGCATTGCCTTGGCTCTCAAGCCGAGGATCGACTCACACAACAATGGCATGTGGGACAGCCCTTTGGGAAAGCCTCGTGGGAAAGCCTCGTGGTAAAGACTCGAGGGAAAGCCACAGATCCCTTACTCCACAAGAAGGGAAGCGAGATACTGCAGCTACAGCTCGGGAGGTAAGCGCATGTGCATGCGCCCACTCGAGACGAGGACTGACTCCCCTGGGGAGACTCCAGAAGTACCCAAGATCCATGTCAGCAAGGAGAGGAATCCTCAGGTTCCTGCACCGACTCCACACAAGGCCTTAGGCCCCGGCATCGATGGAGTGAAATCCCGAGAGGCCCCCGAGCCACTCGCATGGGGACTGGCCTTCCTGAGGCCACCAGAGCGAGTCCCTGAGGTCCCCGTCATAAGTCGAGAGAACCTGCCACAACTCGAGAAAATCCAGGAGGTTCTTCCCTCCAGACGAGATGAGCCCCATTTCCGCAGAGGCGACTCGAGGCTAATCACACCTAACCTCTGGACCTTCCAAAGGCCCTTCACACCCTTGCTGCAACTCAAGAAGTTCCCTGACATACCCGTCTCCACTCGAGAGGAAGCACGAGAGTCCGCCCACATCCAGAGGAGCCCTGTTTCCGCCTCCTAGCTCGACAGGAGGATCCTTTCCCTGCGTGTTCGGAAAAGAATTCCCGGCGTTCCCGTCACATATCAAGGGGGCGCTCTCCACAGGAAAGGCGAGAGGAACTCCAGGGTCGTGTCACCATTCCCAGAGTCCCCCAGATGTCTCAGTCCATTCCAGGGAAGCCTGTTTCCCCGGCACTGCCTCGACTTTCAAACCGAGGATCGACTGACACCGCGGTGGCACGTGGGACATCACTGGGGGAAAGCCTCGTTGGAAAGCCTGGTGGGAAAGCGTCGTGGGAAAGCCTCAGGAAAGCCTCGAGGGAAAGCCACAGATCCTATGATCCACGGGAAGGGAAGCGTGACACTGCTGCTACAGCTCAGGAGGAAAGCGCACGTGCATACCCCGACTGGAGACGAGGACTCACTCCCCTGGGGAGACTTCAGAAGTACCCCAAGAGCGATGTCAGCACTGCAGGGAATTCTCAGTTTCCGACACCGACTCCACACAAGGTCTTAGGGCCCGGCATCGATGGAGAGGAATCCGAGCGGCCCCCGAGCAAATCGCATGGGACTGGCCTTTCCTGAGGCCACCAGAGCGGGTCCCTGAGGTCCCCTGTCGTAAGTCGAGAGCACCTGCCGCAACTCGAGAAAATCCAGGGGTTCTGCCCTCCAGCGAGATGAGGCCATTTCGCTGGGCGTCTCGAGGCTAATCACACCTAATCTCTGGAACTTCCAAAGGGTCCTTCACACCCTTGCTGCAACTCAAGAATTTCCATGACATACCCGTCTCCACTCGAGAGGAAGCACAAGAGCTCCGCTCACATCCAGAGAGCCCCCGTTTCCGCCTCGTAGCTCGAGAGAGGGATCCTTTCCCTGTGTGGTTGGTAATGAATTCCCGGCGTTCCCGTCGCATCTCAAATGAGGCGCTCTCCACAGGAAAGCGAGAGAACTCAGGGTCGTGCCACCATTCGCCAGAGTCCCCCCAGATGTCTCAGTCCATTCCAGGAAAACCTGTTTTCCCTCACTGCCTTGACTTTCAAGCCGAGGATCGACTCACACCA
>NW_017195420.1:0-8929 GCF_001704415.2 Capra hircus
GGCTGTTTTTCACCTTGCTTATATTTTCCTTTGTTGTGCAGAAGCTTTTAATTTTAATTAGATCCCATTTGTTTATTTTTGCTTTTATTTCCAGAATTCTGGGAGGTGGATCATAGAGGATCCTGCTGTGATTTATGTCGGAGAGTGTTTTGCCTATGTTCTCCTCTAGGAGTTTTATAGTTTCTGGTCTTACATTTAGATCTTTAATCCATTTTGAGTTTATTTTTGTTGTGCGGTGAGAAAGTGATCTAGTTTCATTCTTTTACAAGTGGTTGACCAGTTTTCCAGCACCACTTGTTAAAGAGATTGTCTTTACTCCATTGTATATTCTTGCCTCCTTTGTCAAAGATAAGGTGTCCATATTGTGTGGATTTATCTCTGGGCTTTCTATTTTGTTCCATTGATCTATATGTCTGTCTTTGTGCCAGTACCATACTGTCTTGATGACTGTGGCTTTTGTAGTAGATCCTGAAGTCAGGTAAGTTGATTCCTCCAGTTCCATTCTTCTTTCTCAAGATTGCTTTGGCTATTCGAGGTTTTTTGTGTTCCATACAAATCTTGAAATTATTTGTTCTAGTTCTGTGAAAAAATGTGGCTGGTAGCTTGATAGGGATTGCATTGAATTTGTAAATTGCTTTGGGTAGTATACTCATTTTCACTATATTGATTCTTCCGATCCATGAACATGGTATATTTCTCCATCTATTAGTGTCCTCTTTGATTTCTTTCATCAGTGTTTATAGTTTTCTATATATAGGTCTTTAGTTTCTTTTAGGTATATATTCCTAAGTATTTTATTCTTTTCGTTGCAATGGTGAATGGAATTGTTTCCTTAATTTCTTTTTCTACTTTCTCATTATTCGTGTATAGGAATGCAAGGGATTTCTGTGTGTTGATTTTATATCCTGCAACTTTACTATATTCATTGATTAGCTCTAGTAATTTTCTGGTGGAGTCTTTAGGGTTTTCCATGTAGAGGATCATGTCATGTGCAAACAGTGAGAGTTTTACTTCTTCTTTTCCAATTTGGATTCCTTTTATTTCTTTTTCTGCTCTAATTGCTGTGGCCAAAACTTCCAGAACTATGTTGAATAGTAGCGGTGAAAGTGGACACCCTTGTCTTGTTCCTGACTTTAGCGGAAATGCTTTCAATTTTTCACCATTGAGGATAATGTTTGCTGTGGGTTTGTCATAGATAGCTTTTATTATGTTGAGGTATGTTCCTTCTATTCCTGCTTTCTGAGAGAGTTTTTATCATAAATGGATGTTGAATTTTGTCAAAGGCCTTCTCTGCATCTATTGAGATAATCATATGGTTTTTATTTTTCAATTTGTTAATGTGGTGAATTACATTGATTGATTTACGGATATTGAAGAATCCTTGCATCTCTGGGATAAAGCCCACTTGGTCATGGTGTATGATCTTTTTAATGTGTTGTTGGATTCTGATTGCTAGAATTTTGTTGAGGATTTTTGCATCTATGTTCATCAGTGATATTGGCCTGTAGTTTTCTTTTTTTGTGACATCTTTGTCAGGTTTTGGTATTAGGGTGATGGTGGCCTCATAGAATGAGTTTGGAAGTTTACCTTCCTCTGCAATTTTCTGGAAGAGTTTGAGGAGGATAGGTGTTAGCTCTTCTCGAAATTTTTGGTAGAACTCAGCTGTGAAGCCATCTGGACCTGGGCTTTTGTTTGCTGGAAGATTTCTGATTACAGTTTCAATTTCCGTGCTTGTGATGGGTCTGTTAAGATTTTTATATTTCTTCCTGGTTCAGTTTTGGAAAATTGTACTTTTCTAAGAATTTGTCCATTTCTTCCACATTGTCCATTTTATTGGCATACAATTGCTGATAGTAGTCTCTTATGATCCTTTGTATTTCTGTGTTGTCTGTTGTGATCTCTCCATTTTCATTTCTAATTTTATTGATTTGATTTTCTCTCTCTGCTTCTTGATGAGTCTGGCTAATGGTTTGTCAATTTTATTTATCCTTTCAAAGAACCAGCTTTTGGCTTTGTTGATTTTTGCTATGGTCTCTTTTGTTTCTTTTGCATTTATTTCTGCCCTAATTTTTAAGATTTCTTTCCTTCTACTAACTCTGGGGTTCTCCAACTCTTCCTTTTCTAGTTGCTTTAGTTGTAGAGTTGGGTTATTTATTTGACTTTTTTCTTGTTTCTTGAGGTATGCCTGTATTGCTATGAACTTTCCTCTTAGCACTGCTTTTATAGTGTCCCACAGGTTTTGGGTTGTTGTGTTTTCATTTTCATTAGTTTCTATGCATATTTTGATTTCTTTTTGATTTCTTCTGTGATTTTGTTGGTTATTCAGAAGTGTGTTGTTCAACCTCCATATGTTGGAATTTTTAATAGTTTTTCTCCTGTAATTGAGATCTAATCTTAATGCATTATGGTCAGAAAAGATGCTTGGAATGATTTCGATTTTTTTTGAATTTATCAAGTTTAGATTTATGGCCCAGGATGTGATCTATCCTGGAGAAGGTTCCATGAGCACTTGAAAAAAAGGTGAAATTCATTGTTTTGGGGTGAAATGTCCTATAGATATCAATTAGGTCTAACTGATCTAATGTATCATTTAAAGTTTGCGTTTCTTTGTTAATTTTCTGTTTAGTTGATCTGTCCATAGGTGTGAGTGGGGTATTAAAGTCTCCCACTATTATTGTGTTATTGTTGATTTCCCCTTTCATACTTGTTAGCATTTCTCTTACATATTGCGGTGCTCCTATATTGGGTGCATATATATTTATAATTGTTATATCTTCTTCTTGGATTGTTCCTTTGATCATTATGTAGTGGCCTTCTTTGTCTCTTTTCACAGCCTTTGTTTTAAAGTCTATTTTATCGGATATGAGTATTGCCACTCCTGCTTTCTTTTGGTCTCTGTTTGCGTGGTATATCTTTTTCCATCCCTTCACTTTCAGTCTGTATGTGTCCCTTGTTTTGAGGTGGGTCTCTTGTAAGCAGCATATAGAGGGTCTTGTTTTTGTATCCATTCGGCCAGTCTTTGTCTTTTGGTTGGGCGTTCAACCCATTTACGTTTAAGGTGATTATTGATAAGTATGATCCCGTTACCATTTACTTTATTGTTTTGGGCTCGGGTTTATACACCCTTTTCGTGTTTCCTGTCTAGAGGATATCCTTTAGAATTTGTTGGAGAGCTGGTTTGGTGGTGCTGAATTCTCTCAGCTTTTGCTTGTCTGTAAAGCTTTTGATTTCTCCTTCGTATTTGAATGAGATCCTTGCTGGATACAGTAATCTGGGCTGTAGGTTATTGTCTTTCATCACTTTAAGTATGTCTTGCCATTCCCTCCTGGCCTGAAGAGTTTCTATTGAAAGATCAGCTGTTATCCTTATGGGAATCCCCTTGTGTGTTATTTGTTGTTTTTCCCTTGCTGCTTTTAATATTTGTTCTTTGTGTTTGATCTTTGTTAATTTGATTAATATGTGTCTTGGGGTGTTTCGCCTTGGGTTTATCCTATTTGGAACTCTCTGTGTTTCTTGGACTTGGGTGATTATTTTCTTCCCCATTTTAGGGAAGTTTTCAACTATTATCTCCTCAAGGATTTTCTCATGATCTTTCTTTCTGTCTTCTTCTTCTGGGACTCCTATAATTCGAATGTTGGAGCGTTTCATATTGTCCTGGAGGTCTCTGAGATTGTCCTCTTTCTTTTAATTGGTTTTTCTTGTTTCCTCTCTGATTCATTTATTTCTACCATTCTATCTTCTATTTCACTAATCCTATCTTCTGCCTCCATTATTCTACTATTTGTTGCCTCCAGAGTGTTTTTTGGTCTCATTTATTGCGTTATTCATTATATTTTGACTCTTTTTTATTTCTTCTAGGTCCTTGTTAAACCTTTCTTGCATCTTCTCAATCCTTGTCTCTAGGCTATTTATCTGTGTTTCCATTTTGATTTCAAGATTTTGGATCATTTTCACTATCAATATTCGGAATTCCTTCTCCGGTAGATTCCCTACTTCTTCCTCTTTTGTTTGGTTTGGTGGGCAACTCTCCTGTTCCTTTACCTGCTGAGTGTTCCTCTGTCTCTTCATCTTGGTTATATTGCTGCGTTTGGGGTGGCCTTTTTATATTCTGGTAATTTGTGGAGTTCTCTTTATTATGGAGCTTCCTCACTTTGGGTGGGGTTCTATCAGTGGCTTGTCAAGGTTTCCTGGTTAGGGAGGCTTGTGTTGGAGTTTTGGTGGGTGGAGCTGGGTTTCTTCTCTCTGGAGTGCAGTGGAGTGACCCGTAATGGGTTATGAGACATCAAAGGTTTTGGGATAATTTTGAGCTGCCTGTATATTGAAGCTCAGGGGAGTGTTCCTGTGTTGCTGGAGAATTTGCGTGGTATGTCTTGTTTTGGAACTTGTTGGCCCTTGGGTGGAGCTTGGTTTCGGTGTAGGTATGAAGGCATTTGATGAGCTCCTATTGCTTAATGTTCCCTGAATTCAAGAGTTCTCTAATGTTTTCAGGCTTTGGATTTAAGCTTCCTGCTTCTGGTTTTCAGTTTTATTTTTACAGTAGCCTCTAGACTTCTCCATCTATACAGCACCAATGATAAAATATCTAGGTTAAAGATGAAAAGTTTCTCCACATTGAGGGACACTCAGAGAGGTTCACTGAGTTACAAGGAGAAGAGAAGATGGAGGGGGTAGTTAGAGGTGACTGGAATGAGATGCGGTGAGATCAAGAGAGGAGAGAGCAAGCTAGCCAGTAGTCATTTCCATATGTGTGCTCTATAGTCTGGACCGCTCAGAGGTATTTACAGAGTTATACGGGGAAGAGGAGAGGAGGAAGTAGACAGAGGTTACCAGGAGGATAAGAGAGAGGAATGAGTAGGAGAGAGACAAATCCTGCCAGTAACCAGTTCCTTAGGTGTTCTCTACCGTCTGGAACACACAGAGATTCACAGAGTTGGATAGAGAGAGATGGGGGAGAAAAGAGAGAGAGGCCACCTGGTGGAGAAAAAGGAGAGTCCAGAGGAGGAGAGAGTGGTCAAGCCAGTAATCTCGCTCTCAGGTAAACTTGGGTAGTGAAGTTTGGGTTTTTAAATGAACAAAATTGACAACAAAAATCTAAGAGCAAAGATTAAATATCTGTTTTTGAAGACAATGGTCTGCTTTTTCTGGTTGCCTGATGTCCTATGCCAGCCTACAGAAGTTGTTTTGTGGAGTTTGCTCGGCGTTGAAATGTTCTTTTGAGGAATTTGTGAGGGAGAAAGTGATCTTCCCGTCCTATTCGTCCGCCATCTTTCCCTCTCTGTGCCTAGACTTTCAAGCCGAGGATCGACTCACACCACGGTGGCACGTGGGACAGCCCTGTGGAAAGCCTCGTGGGAAAGCCTCGAGGGAAAGCCTTGAGGGAAAGCCATTGATCCCCTGATCCACTCGACGGGAATTGTGACACTGCTGCTACAGCTCGGGAGGAAAGCGCACGTGCATGCCCCGAATCGAGACGAGGACTGACTCCCCTGGGGAGACTCCAGAAGTACCCCAACATCCATGTCAGGACTGGAGAGGAATCCTCAGGTTCCGGCACCGACTCCACACAAGGTCTTAGGCCCGGCATCGACGGGAGAGGAATCCCGAGAGGCCTCCGAGCAACTCGCATGGGGACTGGCCTTTCCTGAGGCCACCAGAGCGGGTCCCTGTGGTCCCCGATGTAAGTCGAGAGCGCCTGCCGCAACTCGAGAAAATGCAGGAGGTTCTCCCCTCCAGGCGAGATGACACCCATTTCCGCTGAGGCGTCTCGAGGCTAATCACACCTAACCTCTGGAACTTCCAAAGGGTCCTTCACACCCTTGCTGCAACTCAAGAAGTTCCCGAGATACCCGTGTCCACTCGAGAGGAAGCACGAGAGTCCCGCACACATCCGGAGGAACCCCATTTCGGCCTCATAGCTCGAGAAGAGAGATCCTATCCCTGCGTGGTCGGGAAAGAATTCCCGGCGATGCCATCGCATCTCAAGAGGAGGCGCTCTCCACAGGAAACGCGAGAGGAACTCCAGGGTCGTGCCACCATTCCCAAGGCCCCCAGATGTCTCAGTCCATTCCAGGGAAACCTGTTTTCCCTGCACTGCCTCGACTTTCAAACCGAGGAGAGACTCACACCACGGTGGCACGTGGGACAGCCCTTTGGGAAAGCGTCGTGAAAGCCTCGTGGGAAAGCCTCGAGGGAAAGCCACTGACCCCTTGATCCACGTGAAGGGAAGCGTGACACTGTTGCTACAGCTCGGGAGGAAAGCGCACGTGAATGCCCCCACTCGAGATGAGGTCTGACTCCCATGGGGAGACTCCAGAAGTACCCCAAGATCCATGTCAGCACTGGAGAGGAATCCTCAGGTTCCGGCACTGACTCCTCACAAGGTCTTAGGCCCCGGCATCGACGGGGAGAGGAATCCCGAGAGGCCCCCGAGCAACTCGCTTGGGGACTGGCATTTCCTGAGGCCACCAGAGCGGGTCCCTGAAGTCCCCGTCGTAAGTCGAGAGCACCTGCCACAACTCGAGACAATCCAGGAGGTTCTCCCCTCCAGGCGAGATGAGGCCCATTTCTGCTGAGGCGTCTCCAGGCAAATCACACCTAACCTCTGGAACTTCCAATGGTCCTTCACACCCTTGCTGCAACTCAAGAAGTTCCCCGACACACCCGTCTCCACTCGAGAGGAAGCACGAGAGTCCCGCCCACATCCAGAGGAGCCCCGTTTCCACCTCATAGCTCGAGAGGATGGATCCTTTCCCTGCGTGGTCGGGAAAGAATTCCCGGAGTTCCCGACGCATCTCATGAGGAGATGCTCTCCACAGGAAAGCGAGAGGAACTCCAGGGTCGTGCCACCATTCCCAGAGTCCCCCAGATATGTCAGTCCATTCCAGGGAAACCTGTTTTCCCTGCACTGCCCGACTTTCAAGCCGAGGATCGATTCGACTCACAGCACGGTTGCACGTGGATATCCCTGTGCGAAAGCCTAGTTGGAAAGCCTCGTGGTAAATCCTCTTGGGAAATCCTCAAGGGAAAGCCACAGATCCCTTGATCCACGCAACGGGAAGCCTGACACTGCTGGTACAGCTCGGGAGGAAAGTGCACGTGCATGCCCCCACCAAGAAGAGAATCGACTCCCCAGTGGAAACTCCAGAAGTATCCCAAGATCCATTTCAGCACTGGAGAGTAATCCTTAGGTTCCGGCCCGGACTCCACACTAGGTCTTAGGCCCCGGCATCGACGGGAGAGGAATCTTGAAAATCCCCCTAACAACTCACATGGGGACTGGCCTGTCCTGTGGCCACCAGAGAAGTTCCCTGATGTCCCCGTCGTAAGTCGAGAGTACCTGCTGTAACTCGAGAAAATCCAGGAGGTTCTCCCCCAGGCGAGATGAGGCCCATTTCCGCTGAGGCTTCTCGAGGCTAAACACACCTAACGTCTGGAACTTTCAAAGGGTCCTTCACACCCTTGCTTCAACTCAAGAATTTCCCCGACATACCCGTCTCCACTCGAGAGGAAGCACGAGAGTCCTGCCCACATCCAGAGGAGCCCCCCTTTCGGCCTCGTAGTTCGAGATGAGGGATCCTTTCCCTGCTTGGTCGCGAAAGAATTCCAGGCTTTCCGGCCACATCTCAAGAGGAGGCACTCTCAACAGTAAAGTCGAGAGGAACTCCAGCGTCATGCCACAGGTGGCTTTCCCAGGAGTTAGGGTTCTCACAGGGCTGTCCGACGGGCCACCGTTGTGAGAGTCGCTCCTCGGCATGAAAGTCGAGGCAGTGCAGGGAAAACAGGTTCCTCTGGCATGGACTGAGACATCTGGTGAACTCTTGGTATGGTGGCATGACCCTGGAATTCCTCTCTCGTTTCCTGTTGAGAGCACCTCTACTGGAGATGCGACGGGAACGCCGGGAATTCTTTCCCGACCACGCAGGAAAGGATCCCTCCTCTCGAGCTATGAGGCGGAAACGGGGCTCCTCTGGATGTGGGCGGGACCCTCGTGCTTCCTCTCGAGTGGAGACGGGTATGTCGAGGAACTTCTTGATTTGTAGCAAGGGTGTGAAGTACCTTTTTGAAGTTCCAGAGGTTATGTGTGATTAGCCTCGAGAAGCCTTAGCCGGAATGGGCCTCATCTCGCCTGGAGTTGAGAACCTCCTGGATATTTCTCGATTTGCGGCAGTCCTCTCGAGTCATGACGAGGACCCCATGGACACGCTCTGGTGGCCTGTGGAAAGGCCAGTCCCTATCGAATTGCTAGGGGGCTTTTCTGGATTCCTCTCCCGGCGATATCAGAGCCTAAGACCTTGCGTGGAGTTTTGGCTGGAACCTGAGGATTCCTCTCCAGTGCTGACATGGATCTTGGGGTACTTCTGGAGTCTCCACAAGGGAGCCATTCCTCGTCTTGTGTGGGGCATGCACGTGCGCTTTCCTCCCGGCCTGTAGCAGCAGTGTCACGCCTCCCGTCGCGTGGATCAAGGGATCTGTGACTTTTCCTCGAGGCTTTCCGACGAGGCTTTCCCACAGGGCTGTCCCACGTGCCACCGTGGTCTGAGCTGATCCTCTGCGTGAAAATCGAGGCAGTGCAGGGAAAACAGGTTCCTCTGGAATGAACTGAGGCATCTGGGGGAACTCTTGGAATTGTGGCACGACCCTGGAGTTCTCTCGCCTTTCCTTGTGAGAGTGCTCCCATTGAGATGCGACAGGAATGCCGGGCATTCTTTCCGGCGAAGCAGGGAATTGATCCCTCATTTCGAGCTACGAGGCAGAAACGGGGCTCCTCTGGATGTGGGCGGGACCCCTGTGCTTCCTCTCGAGTGGAGTCGGGTATGTCGGGAACTTCTTGAGTTGCAGCAAGGGTGTGAAGGACCCTTTCGAATTTCCACAGGTCAGATGTGATTAGCCTCGAGACGCCTCAGCGGAAATGGGCCTCATCTCCCTGGTG
>NW_017195421.1:0-8928 GCF_001704415.2 Capra hircus
AGACGGGTATGTCGGGGAACTTCTTGAGTTGCAGCATGACTGTGAAAGACTCTTTGGAAGTTCCAGAGGTTAGGTGTTATTAGCCTCGAGACGCCTCAGTGGAAATGGGCCTCATCTCGCCTGGAGGGGAGAACTTCCTGGATTTTCTCGAGTGTGGCAGGTGCTCTAGAATTACGACGGGGACCTCAGGAACCCTCTCCGGTGTCCTGAGGAAAGGCCAGGCTCCATGCGAGTTGTTCGATGGCCTCTTGGGATTCCTCTCCCGTTGATGCCGGGGTCTGAGACCTTGTACGGAGTCGGTGCCGGAACCTGAGGATTCCTCTCCAGTGCTGACATGGATCTTGGGGTACTACTGGAGTCTCCCGAGGGAAGTCAGTCCTCGTCTCGAGTGGGGGCATGCACGTGCGCTTTCCTCCCGAGCTGTAGCAGCAGTGTCACGCTTCCCTGCGCGTGAATCAAGGGATCTGTGGCTTTCCCTCGAGGCTTTCTCACGAGGCTTTCCCACAGGGCTGTCCCACGTACCACCATGGTGTGAGTTGATCCCCAGCTTGGAAGTCGAGGCAGTGCAGGGAAAACAGGATTTCCTGGAATTGACTGAGACATCTGGGGACTCTGGGAATGGTGGCATGACAGGGAGTTCCTCTCGCCTTTCCTGTGGAGAGTGACTCCCGAGAATTCTTTCGCTATCACGCTGGGAAAGGATCCCTCCTCTCGAGCTATGAGTCGAAACGGGGCTCCTCTGGATGTGGGCGGGACTCTCGTGCCTCCTCTCGAGTGGAGACGGGTATGTCGTGGAACTTCTTGAGTTGCAGCAAGGGTGTGAAGGACCCTTTGGAAATTCCAGAGCTTAGGTGTGATTAGCCTCGAGACGCCCAGCGGAAATGGGCCCATCTCTCCTGGAAGGGACAACCACCTGGATTTTCTCAAGTTGCGGCAGGTGCTCTCGACCTATGACGGGGACCTCAGGGAACCGCTCTGTTGGCCTGAGGAAATGCCAGTCCCCATGCGAGTTGCACGGTGGCCTCTCAGGTTTCCTCTCCCGTCGATGCCTGGGCCTAAGACCTTGTTTGGAGTCGGTGCCAGAACCAGAGGATTCCTCTCCAGTGCTGACATGGATCTTGGGGTACTTCTGGAGTCTCCCCAGGGGAGTCAGTCCTCGTCTCGAGTGGGGGCATGCACGTGTGCTTTCCTCCCGAGCTGTAGCAGCAGTGTCACGCTTCCCTTCGCGTGGATCAAGGGATCTGTGGCTTTCCCTCGAGGCTTTCCACGAGACTTTCCCACGAGGCTTTCCCACAGGGCTGTCCCACGTGCCACCGTGGTGAAAGTCGACCCTGGGCTTGAAAGTCGAGGCAGTGCAGGGAAAACAGGTTTCCCTGGAATGGACTGAGACATCTGGGGGACTCTGGGAATGGTGTCACGACCCTGGACTTCCTCTCGCCTTTCCTGTGGAGAGCACCACCTCTTGAGATGCAACGGGAACGCCGGAAATTCTTTCCCCACCAAGCAGGGAAAGGATCCCTCCTCTCGAGCTAGGAGGCGGAAACGGGGCTCCTCTGGATGTGGGCGGGACTCTCGTACTTCCTCTCGAGTGTCGACGGGTATGTGGGGGAACTTCTTGAGTTGCAGGAAGGGTGTGAAGGACGCTTTGCAAGTTCCAGAGGTTAGGTGTGATTAGCGTCGAGATGCCTCAGTGGAAATGGGCCTCATCTCGCCTGGAGGGGAGAACTCCTGAATTTTCTCGAGTTGCGGCAGGTGCTCTCGACTTACGACAGGGACCTCAGGGACCCGCTCTGGTGGACTCAGGAAAGGACAGTCCCCATGCAAGTTGCTCGGGGCCTCTCGGGATTCCTCTCCCGTCGATGCCGGGGCCTAAGACTTTGTGTGGAGTCGGTGCGGAACCTGAGGTTTCCTAACAGTGCTGACATGGATCTTGGGGTACTTCTGAAGTCTCCCCAGGGGAGTCAGTCCTCGTCTCGAGTGGGGGGCATGCACGTGCGCTTTCCTCCGAGCTGTAGCAGCAGTGTCACACTTCTTGGCGATTGGATCATGGTATCAGTGGCTTTCCCTGAAGGCTTTCCCTCGAGGCTTTTCCACGAGGCTTTCCCACAGGGCTGTCCCACGTGCCACCGTGGTGTGAGTTGATCCTCGGCTTGAAAGTCGAGGCAGTGCAGGGAAAACAAGTTTCCCTGGAATGGACTGAGACATCTGAGGGAATCTGGGAATGGTGGCACGACCCTGGAGTTCCTCTCGCCTTTTCTGTGGAGAGCGCCTACTCTTGAGATGCGACGGGAATGCCGGAAATTCTTTCCCGACCACGCAGGGAAAGCATCCCTTCTTTCCAGCTATGAGGTGGAAACGGGGCTCCTCCTCATGTGGGAGAGACTCTCGTGCTTCCTCTCGAGTGGAGACGGGGCAGGTTGGGAACTTCTTGAGTTGCAGCAAGCGTGAGAAGGACCCTTTGGTAGTTCTAGAGGTTAGGTGTGATTAGCCCCGAGATGCCTCAATGGAAATGGCCTCATCTCGCCTGGAGGGGAGAAACTCCTGGATATTCTAGAGTTGCTGCAGGTGCTCTCGACTTACGATGGGGACCTCAGGGACCCGCTCTGGTGGCCTCAGGAAATTCCAGTCCCCATGCGAGTTGCTCGGGGCACTCTCCGGATTCCTCTCCCGTCGATGCCGGGGCCTCAGACCTTACGTAGAGTCGGTGCTGTAACCTGAGGATTCCTCTCCAGTGCTGACATGGATCTTGGTGTACTGCTGGAGTCTCCCCAGGGGAGTCAGTCCTCGTCTCGGTTGAGGGCATGCACGTGCGCTTTCCTCCCCAGCTGTAGCAGCAGTGTCGCGCTTTCCCTTCGCGTGGATCAAGGGATCTGCGGCTTTCCCTCGAGGCTTTCCCACGAGGCTTTCCCACGAGGCTTTGCCACAGGGCTGTCCCACGTGCCACAGTGGTGTGAGTCGATCCTCGGCCTTGAAAGTCGAGTCAGAGCGGGGAAACAGGATTCCCTGGAATGGACTGAGACATCTGGGGGACTCGGAGAATGGTGGCATGTCCCTGGAGTTCCTCTCGCCTTTCCTGTGAAGAGCGCCTCCTCTTGAGATGGGACGGGAACGCCGGGAATTCTTTCCCGACCTCCCAGGGAAAGGATCCCTCCTCTCGAGCTATGAGGCGGAAACGGGGCTCCTCTGGATGTGGGCGGAACTATCGTGCTTCCTCTTGAGTGGAGACGGGTATGTCGGGGAACTTCTTGATTTGCAGCAAGGGTATGAAGGACCCTTTGGAAGTTCCAGAGTTTAAGTGTGCTTAGCCTTGAGATGTGTCAGCGGAAATAGGCTTCATTTTGCCTGGAGGGGAGAACATCCTTGATTTTCTCGAGTTGCGGCAGGTGCTCTCGACTTACGACGGGGACCGCAGGGACCCGCTCTGGTGGCCTCAGGAAAGGCCAGTCAAGATCCAAGACAGCACTGGAGAGGGAGAGACATCACGAGAGGCTTCCCGAGCAACTCGCATGGTGACTGGCCTTTCCTGAGGACACCAAAGCGGGTCCCTGAGGTCCCCGTCGTAAGTTGAGAGCACCTGGCGCAACTCGAGAAAATCCAGGAGGTTCTCCCCTCCAGGCGAGATGAGACCCATTTGCGCTGAGGCATCTCGAGGTTAATCACACCTAACCTCTGGAACTTCCAAAGGGCCCTTCACACCCTTGCTGCAACTCAAGAAGTTCCCCGACATACCCGTTTCCACTCGAAAGGAAGCACGAGAGTCCCGCCCACAACCAGAAGAGCCCCGTTTCAGCCTCATAGCTCGAGAGGAGGGATCCTTTCCCTGCGTGCTAGGGAAAGAATTTCCGGCGTTCCCGTCGCATCTCAAGAAGAGGCGCTCTCCACAGGAAAGGCGAGAGCGAACTCAGGGTCGTGCCACCATTCCCAGAGCCCCCAGATGTCTCAGTCGATTCCAGGGAAACCTCTTTTCCCCGCAATGCCTCGACTTTCAAGCCGAGGATCGACTCAGACCTCGGTGGCACGTGGGACAGCCCTGTGAAAAGCCTAGTGGGAAAGCCTTTTGGGAAAGCCTACAGAGAAAGCCACAGATCCCTGGATCCACGCAAAGGGAAGCGTGACACTGCTGCCTATAGCTCGGGAGGAAAGCGCACGGGCACGCCACACTCGCGACGAGGACTGACTCCCCTGGGAGACTCCAGAAGTACCCCAAGATCCATGTCAGAACTGGAGAGGAATCCTCAGGTTCCGGCACCGACTCCACACAAGGTCTCAGGCCCCGGCATAGACGGGACAGGAATCGCTAGAGGCGCACGAGCAACTCGCATGGGGACGGGCCTTTCCTGAGGGCACTAGAGCGGGTCCCTGAGGTCCCCGTCGTAAGCCGAGAGCACCTGCCGGCAACTCGAGAAAAATCCAGGAGGTTATCCCCTCCAAGCGAGATGAGGCCCATTTCCGCTGAGGAGTCTCGAGGCTTATCACCCCTAATCTCTGGAACTTTCAAAGGGTCCTTCACACCCTTGCTGCAACTCAAGAAGTTCCCCGACATACCCGTCTCCACTCGAGAGGAAGCTCGAGAGTCCCGCCCTCATCCTTAGGAGCCCCTTTTCCGCTTCCTAGCTCGAGAGGAGGGATCCTTTCCCTGCGTGGTCGGGAAAGAATTCCCGGCGTTCCCGTCGCATCTCAAGAGGAGGCGCTCTCCACAGGAAAGGCCAGAGGAACTCCAGGTCATGCCACCACTCCCAGAGTCCCCCAGATGTCTCAGTCCATTCCAGGGAAACCTGTTTCCCTGGACTGCCTCGACTTAAAGCCGAGGATCGACTCACACAACGGTGGCACGTGGGACAGCCCTGCAGGAAAGCCTCGTGGGAAAGCCTCGTGGGAAAGCCTCGAGGGAATGCCACAGATCCCTTGTTCCCCGCGAAGGGAAGCGTGACACTGCTGCTACAGCTCGGGAGGAAAGCGCACGTGCATGCCCCCACTCGAGACGAGGACTGACTCCCCTGGGGAGATTCCAGAAGTACCCTAAGATCCATGTCAGCACTGGAGAGAATCCTCAGGTTCCGGAACTGTATCCAGACAAGGTTCTCAGGCCCCAGCATCGACTGGAGAGGAATCCCGAGAGGCCCCGGAGCAACTCGCATGGGGACTGGCCTTTCCTGAGGCCAGCAGAGCGGGTCCCTGAGGTCCCGTCGTAAGTCAAGAGCACCTGCAGCAAATCGAGAAAATCCAGGAGGTTCTCCCCTCCAGGCGAGATGAGGCCCATTTCCGCTGAGGCGTCTCGAGGCTATTCGCACTTAACCTCTGGAAGGTCCAAAGGGTCCTTCACACCCTTGCTGCAACTCAAGAAGTTCCCCGACATTCCCGTCTCCACTCGAGAGAAGCACGAGAGTCCGCCCACATCCAGAGGAGCCCCGTTTCCGCCTCCTAGCTCGAGAGGAGGGATCCTTTCCCTGCGTGGTCGGCAAAGAATTCCCGGCGTTCCCATCTCATCTCAAGAGGAGGCGCTCTCCTCAGGAAAGGCGAGAGGAACTCCAGGGTCGTGCCACCATTCCAGAGTCCCCCAGATGTCTCAGTCCAATCCAGGGAAACCTGTTTTCCCTGCACTGCCTCGACTTCAAGCTGAGGATCGACTCACACCACGGAGGCAAGTGGGACAGCCCTGTGGAAAAGCCTCGCGGATAGCCTAGTGGGAAAGCCTCGAGGGAAAGCCACAGATCCCTTGATCCACGCGAAGGGAAGCTTGACACTGCTTCTACAGCTCGGGAGGAAAGCGCACGTGCATGCCCCCACTCGAGACGAGGACTGACTCCCCTGGGGAGACTCCAGAAGTACCCAAGATCCATGTCAGCACTGGAGAGGAATCCTCAGGTTCCGGCACCGACACCACACATGGTCTTGCCCCGTCATCGATGGAGAATATCCGGAGACACCCCGAGCAACTCGCATGGGGACTGGACTTTCCTGAGGCCCACCAGACCGGGTCCCTGAGGTCCCCGTCATAACTCGAAAGCACCTGCCGAAACTCGAGAGAATCCAGGAGGTTCTCCCGTCCAGGCGAGATGATGCCCATTTCCGTTGAGGCATCTCGAGGCTAATCACACCTAACCTCTGGAACTTCCAGAGGGTCCTTCACACCCTTGCTGCACCTCAAGAAGTTCCCCGACATACTCGTCTCCACTCGAGAGAAAGCACGAGAATCCCGTCCACATCCAGAGGAGCCCCTTTTCCGCCTCATAGCTCGAAAGGAGGGATCCTTTCCCTGCGTGGTCGGGACAGAATTCCCGGCGTTCCCGTCGCATCTCAAGAGGAGGCGCTCTCCACAGGAAAGGCGAGAGGAACTCCAGGGTCGTGTCACCATTCCCAGAGACCCCAGATGTCTCAGTCCATTCCAGGGAAACCTGTATTCCCTGCACTGCCTCGACTTTCAAGCCGAGGATCGACTCACACCACGGTGGCACGTGGGACAGCCCTGTGGGAAAGCCTCGTGGGAAAGCCTCGAGGGAAATCTTCGAGGGAAAGCCACAATCCCTTGATCCACGCGAAGGGAAGCGTGACACTGCTGCTACAGCTCGGGAGGAAATGGCACGTGCATGCCCCCACTCGAGACGAGGACTGACTCCCCTGGGGAGACTCCAGAAGTACCCCAAGATCCATGTCAGCACTGGAGAGGAATCTTCAGGTTCCGGCACCGACTCCACACAAGGTCTTAGGCCCCGCATCGACGGGAGAGGAATCCCGAGAGGCCCCGAGCAACTCGCATGGGGACTGGCCTTTCCTGAGGCCACCAGAGCGGGTCCCTGAGGTCCCCGTAAGTCGAGAGCACCTGCCGCAACTCGAGAAAATCCAGGAGGTTCTCCCCTCCAGGCGAGATGAGGCCCATTTCCGCTGAGGCGTCTCGAGGCTAATCACACCTAACCTCTGGAACTTCCAAAGGGTCCTTCACACCCTTGCTGCAACTCAAGAAGTTCCCCTACATACCCGTCTCCACTCGAGAGGAAGCACGAGAGTCCCGCCACATCCAGAGGAGCCCCGTTTCCGCCTCCTAGCTCGAGAGGAGGATCCTTTCCCTGCGTGGTCGGGAAAGAATTCCCGGCGTTCCCGTCGCATCTCAAGAGGAGGCGCTCTCCACAGGAAAGGCGAGAGGAACTCCAGGGTCGTGCCACCATTCCCAGAGTCCCCCAGATGTCTCAGTCCATTCCAGGGAAACCTGTTTTCCCTGCACTGCCTCGACTTTCAAGCGAGGATCGACTCACACCACGGTGGCCCGTGGGACAGCCCTGTGGAAAGCCTCCTGGGAAAGCCTCGTGGGAAAGCCTCGAGGGAAAGCCACAGATCCCTTGATCCACGCGAAGGGAAGCGTGACACTGCTGCTACAGCTCGGAGAAAGCGCACGTGCATGCCCCCACTCGAGACGAGGACTGACTCCCTGGGAGACTCCAGAAGTTCCCCAAGATCCATGTCAGCACTGGAGAGGAATCCTCAGGTTCCGGAATTGACTCCACACAAGGTCTTAGGCCCCAGCATCGACGGGAGAGGAATCCCGAGAGGCCCCCCGAGCAACTCGCATGGGGACTGGCCTTTCCTGAGGCCACCAGAGCGGGTCCCTGAGGTCCCCATCGTAAGTCGAGAGCACCTGCCGCAACTCGAGAAAATCCAGGAGGTTCTCCCCTCCAGGCGAGATGAGGCCCATTTCCGCTGAGGCGTCTCGAGGCTAATCACACCTAACCTCTGGAACTTCCAAAGGGTCCTTCACACCCTTGCTGCAACTCAAGAAGTTCCCCGACATACCCGTCTCCACTCGAGAGGAAGCACGAGAGTCCCGCCCACATCCAGAGGAGCCCCGTTTCCGCCTCCTAGCTCGAGAGGAGGATCCTTTCCCTGCTTGGTCGGGAAAGAATTCCCCGTTCCCGTCGCATCTCAAGAGGAGGCGCTCTCCACAGGAAAGGCGAGAGGAACTCCAGGTCGTGCCACCATTCCAGAGTCCCCAGATGTCTCAGTCCATTCCAGGGAAACCTGTTTTCCCTGCACTGCCTCGACTTTCAAGCCGAGGATCGACTCACACCACGGTGGCACGTGGGACAGCCTGTGGGAAAGCCTCGTGGGAAAGCCTGGTGGGAAAGCCTCGAGGGAAAGCCACAGATCCCTTGATCCACGCGAATGGAAGTGGACACTGCTGCTACAGCTCGGGAGGAAAGCGCACGTGCATGCCCCCACTCGAGACGAGGACTGACTCCACTGGGAGACTCCAGAAGTACCCCAAGATCCATGTCAGCACTGGAGAGGAATCCTCAGGTTCCGGCACCGACTCCACACAAGGTCTAGGCCCCGGCATCGACGGGAGAGGAATCCCGAGAGGCCCCGAGCAACTCGCATGGGACTGGCCTTTCCTGAGGCCACAGAGCGGGGTCCCTGAGGTCCCCTTCGTAAGTCGAGAGCACCTGCCGCAACTCGAGAAAATCCAGGAGGTTCTACCCTCCAGGCGAGATGAGGCCCATTTCCGCTGAGGCGTCTCGAGGCTAATCACACCTAAGCTCTGGAACTTCCAAAGGGTCCTTCACACCCTTGCTGCAACTCAAGAAGTTCCCCGACATACCCGTCTCCACTCGAGAGGAAGCACGAGAGTCCCGGCCACATCCAGAGGAGCCCCGTTTCCGCCTCCTAGCTCGAGAGGAGGGATCCTTTCCCTGCGTGGTCGGGAAAGAATTCCCGGCGTTCCCGTCGCATCTCAAGAGGAGGCGCTCTCCACAGGAAAGGCGAGAGGAACTCCAGGGTCGTGCCACCATTCCCAGAGTCCCAGATGTCTCAGTCCATTCCAGGGAAACCTGTTTTCCCTGCACTGCCTCGACTTTCAAGCCGAGGATCGACTCACACCACGGTGGCACGTGGGACAGCCCTGTGGGAAAGCCTCGTGGGAAAGCCTCGAGAGGAAAG
>NW_017195422.1:0-8927 GCF_001704415.2 Capra hircus
AACTAGATTCCCCCATCTGACATGATCTTTGTAGCTGCTAGGTTCCCGGGCATCAGTTGTTACCTCTTGTCCGCAGGTACCGGCTCACATAACGTTTCCTGGACGCAGCTGGGTAGCAGCAGGTGTCCAACGCTTGCAGCGTCGACATTTCAAGAATCTGTGCCTTTCCGCTCGAAGTTTCCAAAAGTTTCCAACGTCCACCAGTCATGGTGTATTCGATACTCTCTTGTAAATCGGACAGCGGTTCAGAAAACCAGTGTCCTGAATACTGAGGACCATCTTGACTCTGAAATGGTCAGCGACCTGTAGTCCTCTCGCTTTCCTTCGCCTCCTCTTGGAGATCGACGAAACTGAATGTTTTTTCCGACAGACGGAAATAAATGATACTCCTCTCACTAGACAAACCTCTTCTGATTCGACTAGCCTCCTTCCCCATGGATGACGTATGTCGAACTTCTTAGGTTGCTACAACTTAACCCTTTGAAGTTTCAGAGGGTTAGTGTGGATTAGCTAGATCGCCTCACGAATCCTCATCTCGCTAGAAACCTCTGGATTTCTCGATTCCAGTCTTTCCTTCGGACAAGACCCTCTGGACCTCAGAACATCCCATTCGAGGTTGGTTTAGGCTTGTCGATTCTCTCCGTCGATCCGTCTTAAGACTTTTGAGTCTGCCGACCTGATGTCCGTCCAGTACTGGAATGAATTTTACTTCTTCCTCCCAGGATCAGTGCTCGGCTAGGTCATGCACTCGCTTCCTCCGGGACTGGGTAGCAGGATGTCCGCTTACCCGCTTCGTGTATCACGAATCTTCTTCCCCTGCTTTCCCACGAGGCTTTCCCACAGGGCTGTTTCAAGTGCCACCGTGGTGTGAGTCGATCCTCGGCTTGAAAGTCGAGGCAGTGAAGGGAAAACAGGTTTCCCTGGAATGGACTGAGACACCTGGGGGACTCTGGGAATGGTGGCACGACCGTGAAGTTTCTCTCGCTTTTCCTGTGGAATCGCCTCCTCTTGAGATGCGCACGGGAATGACGGGAATTCTTTCCTGACGACACAGGGAAAGTATCCCTCCTCTCGAGCTACGTGGCGGAATCGGGGCTCTTGGATGTGGTCGAGACTCTCGTGCTTCCTCTCGAGTTGAGACGGGTATGTCGGGGAACTTCTTGAGTTGCAGCAAGGGTGTGAAGGACCCTTTGGAAGTTCTCGACGTTAGGTGTGTTTCGCCTCGAGACGCCTCAGCGGAAATGGGCCTCATCTCGCCTGGAGGGGAGAACCTCCTGGATTTCTCTCGTGTTGCGCGGGCTGGTGCTCTCGACTTACGACGGGGACCTCAGGGACCACGCTCTGGTGGCCTCAGGAGAGGCCAGTCCCCATGCGAATTGCTCGGGCCTCTCCGGATTCCTCTCCCGTCGATGCCCGGGGCCCTAACACCTTGTGTGGAGTCGGTGCCGGAACCATGAGGATTCCTCTCCAGTGCTGACATGGATCTTGGGGTACTTCTGGAGCCTCCCCGGGGATTCAGTCCTCGTCTCGACTTAGGTTTCACGTGCACTTTCCTCCCGAGCTGTAGCAGTGTCATGCTTCCCTTCGCGTGGATGAAGAAATCGGTGGCTTTTAACTCGAGGTTTCGCAGCAGGCTTTCCCACGAGGCTTTCCCACAGGGCTGTCCCACGTGCCACCGTGGTGTGAGCCGATCCTCGGCTTGAAAGTCGAGGCCAGTGCAGGAAAAACTGGTTTTCCTGGAATGGACTGAGACATCTGGGGACTCTGGGAATGGTGGCACGGACCCTGGAGTTCCTCTCGCCTTTCCTGTGGGAGAGCGCCTGCTCTTGAGATGCGGACGGGAACGCCTGGAATTCTTTCCGGAGCACGCAGGAAAAGGATCCCTCCTATCGAGCTAGGAGATGGAAACGGGCTCCTCTGTATGTGGGCGGGACTCTTGTGCTTCCTCTCGAGTGGAGACGGTATGTCGGGGAACTTCTTGAGTTGCAGCAAGGGTGTGAAGGACCCTTTGTAAGTTCCAGAGTTTAGCTGTGATTAGCCTCGAGACGCCTCAGCAGAAATGGCCTCATCTCGCCTGCAGGGGAGAACCTCTTGGATGTTCTCGAGTTGCGGCAGGTGCTCTCGACTTACGACGGGGACCTCAGGGACCCAGTCTGGTGGCCTCAGGAAAGGCCAGTCCTCATGCGAGTTGCTCGGGGGCGCCTGTCGGGATTCCTCTCCCATCGATGCCAGGGCCTAAGACTTGTGTGGGAGTCGGTGCCGGAACCTGAGGATTCCTCTCCAGTGCAGACATGGATATTGGCGTACTTCTGGAGTCTCCCCAGGGAATCAGTCCTCGTCTCGAGTGGGGGCATGCACCGTGCGCTTTCCTCCAGAGCTGTAGCAGCAGTGTCACGCTTCCCTTCACGTGGATTTAGGGATCAGGTGCTTTCCATCGAGGCTTTCCCACGAGGCTTTCCCACGAGGCTTTCCCACGAGGATTTCCCACAGGGCTGTCCCTCGTGTCACCGTGGTGTGAGTCGATCCTCGGCTTGAAAGTCGAGGCAGTGCAGGGAAAAGAGGTTTCCCTGGAATGGACGGCAGACATCTGGGGAACTCTGGGAATGGTGGCACGACCCTGAAGTTTCGTCTCACCTTTCCTGTGGAGAGCGCCTCCTCTTGAGATGCCACGGAAACGCCGGGAATTCTTTCCCGAGCACGCAGGGAAAGGATCCCTCCTCTCGAGGTAGGAGGCGGAAACGGGGCTACTGTCGATGTGGGTGGGGCTTCGTGCTTCCACTCGAGTGGAGACGGGTATGTTGGGGAACTTCTTTGAGTTGCAGCAAGGGTGTGAAGGACCCTTTGGAAATTCCAGAGGTTAGGTGTGATTAGCCTCGAGACACCTCAGCGGAAATGGGCCGCATCTCGCCTGGACGGGAGAACGTCCTGAATGTTCTCGAGTTGCAGCAGGTGCTCTCGACTTACGACGGGGACCTCAGGGACCCGCTCTGGTGGCCTCAGGAAAGGCCAGTCCCTATGGGAGTTGCCAGGGGACCTCTCGGGATTCCTCTCCCGTCGAAGCTGGGGCCTAAGATATTGTGCGGAGTGGGTGCCGGTACCTGAGGATTCCTCTCCAGTGCTTACGTGGATCTTGGGGTACTTCTGGAGTCTCCCCATTGGAGTCAGTCCTCGACTCGAGTGGGGGCATGCACGTGCGTTTTCCTCTCGAGCTGTAGCAGCAGTGTCACACTTCCATTCGCGTGGATCAAGGGATCTGTGGCTTTCCCTCTAGGCTTCCCACTAGGCTTTCCCACGAGGCTTTCCCACAGGGCGGTCCCAGGTGCCACCGTGATGTGAGTCGATCCTCGGCTTGAAAGTCGACGCAGTGCAGGGAAAACAGGTTTCCCTGGAATGGACGGAGACATCTGGGGGACTGGTGGGAATGGTGGCAGGACCCTGGAGTTCCTCTCCCTTTCCTGTGGAGAGCGCCTCCTCTTGAGATGGGACGGGATCGCCGGGAATTCTTTCCAGAGCACGCAGGGAAAGGATCCCTCCTCTCGAGCTAGGAGGCGGAAACGGGGCTCCTCTGGATGTGGGCGGGACTCTCGTGCTTCCTCTCGAGTGGAGTTGGGTATGTCGGGGAACTTCTTGAGTTGCAGCAAGGGTGTGAAGGACCCTTTGGAAGTTCCAGAGGTTAGGTGTTAATAGACTCGAGACGCCTCAGTGGAAATGGGCCTCATCTCGCCTGGAGGGGAGAACCTCCTGGATTTTCTCGAGTTGCGGCAGGTGCTCTTGACTTACGACGGGGACCTCAGGGACCCGCTCTGGTTTCCTCAGGAAAGGCAAGTCCCCATGCGAGTTGCTCGGGGGCCTCTCGGGATTCCTCTCCCATCGATGCCAGGGCCTAAGACCTTGTGTGGAGTCGGTGCCGGAAGCTGAGGATTCCTCTCCAGTGCAGACATGGATATTGGCGTACTTCTGGAGTCTCCCCAGGGGAATCAGTCCTCGTCTCGAGTGGGGGCATGCACGTGCGCTTTCCTCCAGAGCTGTAGCAGCAGTGTCACGCTTCCCTTCGCGTGGATCTAGGGATCAGGGGCTTTCCCTCGAGGCTTTCCCACGAGGCTTTCCCACGAGTCTTTCCCACAGGGCTGTCCCACGTGCCGACTGTGGAGTGAGTCGATCCTCGGCTTGACAGTCGAGGCAGTGCTGGGAAAATAGGTTTCCCTGGAATGGACTGAGACATCTGGGGGACTCTGGGAATGGGGCCTGATCCTGGAGTTCTTTTCGCCTTTCCTGTGGAGAGCGCCTCATCTTGAAATGCGACGGGAACGCTAGGAATTCTTTCTCGACCACGCAGGGAAAGGATCCCTCCTTCGAGCTAGCAGGCGGAATCGGGGCCACTCTGGATATGGACGGGACTCTCCGATTCCTCTAGAGTGGAGACGGGTATGTCGGGGAACTTCTTGAGTTGCAGCAAGGGTGTGAAGGACCCTTTGGAAGTTCCAGAGTTTAGGTGTGATTAGCCTCGAGACGCCTCAGGGGAAATGGGCCTCATCTCGCCTGGCAGGGGAGAACCTCCTGGATGTTCTCGAGTTGCGGCAGGTGCTCTCGACTTACGACGGGGACCTCAGGGACCCGCTCTGTTGGCCTCAGGAAAGGCCAGTCCCTATGCGAGTTGCCAGGGGACCTCTCGGGATTACTCTCCCGTCGAAGCTGGGGCCTAAGATATTGTGAGGAGTGGGTGCCGGTACCTGAGGATTCCTCTCCAGTGCTTACGTGGATCTTGGGGTACTTCTGGAGTCTCCCCATTGGAGTCAGTCCTCGGACTCGAGTGGGGGCATGCACGTGCGCTTTCCTCCTCGAGCTGTAGCAGCAGTGTCGCGCTTCCATTTGCGTGGATCAAGGGATCTGTGGCTTTCCCTCGAGGCTTTCCCACGAGGCTTTACCACGAGACTTTCCCACAGGGCGGTCCCACGTGCCACCGTGATGTGAGTCGATCCTCGGCTTGAAAGTCGACGCAGTGCAGGGAAAACAGGTTTCCCTGGAACGGACGGAGACATCTGGGGGACTCTGGGAATGGTGGCAGGACCCTGGAGTTCCTCTCCCTTTCCTGTGGAGAGCACCTCCTCTTGAGATGGGACGGGAACGCCGGGAATTCTTTCCAGAGCACGCAGGGAAAGGATCCCTCCTCTCGAGCTAGCAGGCGGAAACGGGGCCACTCTGGATATGGACGGGACTCTCCGATTCCTCTAGAGTGGAGACGGGTATGTCGGGGAAATTCTTGAGTTGCAGCAAGGGTGTGAAGGACCCTTTGGAAGTTCCAGAGTTTAAGTGTGATTACCCCCTAGTTGCCTCAGTGGAAATGGGCCTCATCTCACCTGGAGGGGAGAACCTCCTGGATTTTCTGGAGTTGCGGCAGGTGCTCTCGACTTACGATGGGGACCTTAGGGACCTGCTCTGGTGGCCTCAGGAAAGGCCAGTCCCCATGCGAGTTGCTCTGGGGCCTCTCGGGATTCCTCTCCCGTCGATGCAGGGTCCTAAGACCTTGGTTGGAGTCGGTGCCGGAACCTGAGGATTCCTCTCCACTTCTGACATGGATCTTGGGGTACTTCTGGAGTCCCCGCAGGGGTGTCAGTACTCGTCTCGAGTGGGGCCATGCACGAACGCTTTCCTCCGGAGCTGTAGCAGCAGTGTCCCGCTTCCCTTCGCATGGATCAAGGGATCTGTGGCTTTCCATCGAGTCTTTCCCACGAGGCTTTCCCACAGGGCTGTACCACGTGCCACTGTGGTGTGAGTCAATCCTCGACTTGAAAGTCGAGGCAGTGCAGGGAATACAGGTTTCCCTGGAATGGACTGAGACTTCTGGGGACTCTGGGAATGGTGGCACGACCCTGGAGTTCCTCTCGCCTTTCCTCTGGAGAGCGCCTCCTCTTGAGATTCGTCGGGAATGCTGGCGAATTCTTTCCCCGACCGCGCAGGGAAAGGATCAAACCTCTCGAGCTCAAAGGTGGAATCGGGGCTCCTCTGGATGTGGGCGGGACTCTCGTGCTTCCTCTCGAGTGGAGACGGGTATGTCGGGGAACTTCTTGAGTTGCAGCAAGGGTGTGAAGGACCCTTTGGAAGTTCCAGATGTTAGATGTGATTAGCCTCGAGACGCCTCTGCGGAAATGGCCTCATCTCGCCTGGAGGGGAGAAACTCCTGGATTTTCTCGAGTTGCGGTAGGTGCTGTCAACTTATGACGGGGACCTCAGGGACCCCCTCTGGTGGCCTCAGGAAAGGCCAGTCCCCATGCGAGTTGATCGGGGCCTCTCGGGATTCATCTCCCCGTCGATGCTGGTGGCCTAAGACCTTGTGTGGAGTCAGTGCCAGAAACGCTGAGGATTCCTCTCCAGTGCTGACATGGATCTTGGGGTACTTCTGGAATCTCCCCAGGGGAGTCAGTCCTCCGTCTCGAGTGGGGGCATGCACGTGCGCTTTCCTCCCGAGCTTCAGCAGCAGTGTTGGGCGGTTCCATTCGCGGTGGATCAAGGGATCTGTGGCTTTCCCTCGAGGCTTTCCCAGGAGGCTTTCCCACGATGCTTTTCCCAGGAGGCTTTCCCACAGGGCTGTCCCACGTGCCACCGTGGTGTGAGTCGATCCTCGGCTTGAAAGTCAAGGCAGTGGCAGGGAAAACAGGTTTCCCTGGAATGGACGGAGACATCTGGTGGACTCTGGGAATGGTGGCACGACCCTGGAGTTCCTCTCGCCTTTCCTGTGGAGAGCGCCTGCTCTTGAGATGCGACGGGAACGCCTGGAATTCTTTCCCGAGCACGCAGGCAAAGGATCCCTCCTATCGAGCTAGGAGATGGAAACGGGGCTCCTCTGTATGTGGGCGGGACTCTTGTGCTTCCTCTCGGAGTTGAGACGGGTATGTCGGGGAACTTCTTGAGTTGCAGCAAGGGTGTGAAGGACCCTTTGTAAGTTCCAGAGTTTAGGTGTGATTAGCCTCGAGACGCCTCCGCGGAAATGGGCCTCATCTCGCCTGGAGGGGAGAACCTTCCTGGATGTTCTCGAGTTGCGGCAGGTGCTCTCGACTTACGACGGGGACCTCAGGGACCCGCTCTGGTCGCCTCAGGAAAGGCCAGTCCTCATGCGAGTTGCTCGGGCGCCTGTCGGGATTCCCCTCCCGTCGATGCTGGGGCCTAAGACCTTGTGTGGGGTCATTGCCGGAACCTGAGGATTCCTCTCCAGTGCTGACATGAATCTTGGGATATTTCTGGAGTCTCCCCAGGGGAGTCAGTCCTCGTCTCGAGTGGGGTCATGCACGTTCGCTTTCCTCCCGAGCTGTAGCAGCAGTGTCGCGCTTCCCTTCGCATGGATCAAGGGATCTGTGGCTTTCCCTCGAGGCTTTCCAACGAGGCTTTCCCACGAGGCTTTCCACGAGGCTTTCCCACAGGGCTGTCCCTCGTGTCACCGTGGTGTGAGTCGATCCTCGGCTTGAAAGTCGAGGCAGTGCAGGGAAAAGAGGTTTCCCTGGAATGGACGGAGACATCTGGTGGACTCTGGGAATGGTGGCAAGACCCTGGAGTTCGTCTCACCTTTCCTCTGGAGAGCGCCTCCTCTTAGGATGCCACGGAAACGCCGGGAATTCTTTCCCGACCACGCAGGGAAAGGATCCCTCCTCTCGAGGTAGGAGGCGGAAAGGGGGCTACTGTCGATGTGTGTGGGACTTCGTGTTTCCTCTCGAGTGGAGACAGGTATGTCGGGGAACTTCTTGAGTTGCAGCAAGGGTGTGAAGGACCCTTTGGAAATTCCAGAGGTTAGGTGTGATTAGCCTCGAGACACCTCAGTGGAAATGGGCCTCATCTCGCCTGGAGGGGAGAACGTCCTGAATGTTCTCGAGTTGCAGCAGGTGCTCTCGACTTACGACGGGGACCTCAGGGACCCGCTCTGGTGGCCTCAGGATAGGCCAGTCCCTATGCGAGTTGCCAGGGGACCTCTCGGGATTCCTCTCCCGTCGAAGCTGGGGCCTAAGATATTGTGTGGAGTGGGTGCCGGTACCTGAGGATTCCTTTCCAGTGCTTACGTGGATCTTGGGGTACTTCTGGAGTCTCCCCATTGGAGTCAGTCCTCGACTCGAGTGGGGGCATGCACGTGCGCTTTCCTCTCGAGCTGTAGCAGCAGTGTCGCGCTTCCATTCGCGTGGATCAAGGGATCTGTGGCTTTCCCTCGAGGCTTTTCCCACGAGGCTTTCCCACGAGCTTTCCCACAGGGCGGTCCCACATGCCACCGTGGTGTGAGTCGATCCTCGGCTTGAAAGTCGACGCAGTGCAGGGAAATCAGGTTTCCCTGGAATGGACGGAGACATCTGGGGGACTCTGGGAATGGTGGCAGGAACCTGGAGTTCCTCTCCCTTTCCTGTGGAGAGCGCCTCCTCTTGAGATGGGACGGGAACGCCGGGAATTCTTTCCAGAGCACGCAGGGAAAGGATCCCTCCTCTCGAGCTAGGAGGCGGAAACGGGGCTCCTCTGGATGTGGGCGGGACTCTCGTGCTTCCTCTCGAGTGTAGACGGGTATGTCGGGGAACTTCTTGAGTTGCAGCAAGGGTGTGAAGGACCCTTTGAAAGTTCCAGAGGTTAGGTGTGAATAGCCTCGAGACGCCTCAGAGGAAATGGGCCTCATCTCGCCAGGAGGGAGAGAACCTCCTGGATTTTCTCGAGTTGCGGCAGGTGCTCTCGACTTACGATGGGGACCTCAGGGGCCCGCACTGGTTTCCTCAGGAAAGGCCAGTCCCCATGCGAGTTGCTCAGGGGCCTCTCGGGATTCCTCTCCCATCGATGCCAGGGCCTAAGACCTTGTGTGGAGTCGGTGCCGGAACCTGAGGATTCCTCTCCAGTGCAGACATGGTGAGATGGATATTGGCGTACTTCTGGAGTCTCCCCAGGGGAATCAGTCCTCGTCTCGAGTG
>NW_017195423.1:0-20447 GCF_001704415.2 Capra hircus
CATTTTCAAACAGCCCTTTAAATCCCTGGGCCAGCGCTCCTCTCTCTCACCACATAAAACGTCCCCCGTGAGTCACTGCTCCTCATCAACATGGCTGCTGGTTTTATAACCAGGCTTAAGATATGGTCACCTGATTCTATTATTTTTTATTATGCTGAAGTCAGTCAAGTGTTTTATATCTTACTAGCATATTAATATGTTAGATCAGAGAAATGATTCAAGTATAAAGTCAAATGATTATCCTCCTATGCACATGAAGTATATAAATATAATCTCTGGGAGATGGTGAAGGACAGGGAAGCCTGGGGTGCTGCAGTCCATGGGGTCGTGAGAGTTGGACATGACTCAGGCTGAACAATGATAAACTATTATCTCAGTTGATAATGAATGTACAGTGCATAGGAAAGTGGGAGAAAAGTATTTTAAAAAATGGATCAAGCTTAGCTAATAAAATTAGCAGTTGCAAATGTTGTTTGAGGGAAGAACATAATAAATTATGAATTAGGAAATTTTCCTCTTATGTGAAAGGAAAAAAGCAAAAGTCACAGGACATTCTCATGAGTAGACATATTTATTTATTTCTTTAGGAAACTGCTTATTTTCTGTCAACCAATTTCCATTTTACGAGTTTGTGGGGTTTCCATAATGGCTCAGGTAAAGAATCCTGCCAATGCAGGAGACATGAGTTCCATCCCTGGTCCAGGAAGACCCCACGTGCCTCAGAGGACTAAGGCTGTAAACCACAACCACCGAGCCTGTGCTCCACAGCCTGGGGGTCACAGCCACTGAGCCCACGCTCTGCCACCGCTGAAGCCTGGGGGTCCTGGGGCCCACGCTCCATAGCAAGGGAAGCCGCTGCAACGAGAAGGCCAGGCACCACAACCAGAGATGCGCCCGCTCACCACAAGCAGAGCAAAGCCTGTGCAGCAGCAAGGACCCAGCAAGGGACCCAGGACCCCTCACCCAAGAAAAGAGCCTGGGAAAGAAGAGCTGAAGCCCACGCAGTGCTCTGCCTACCCGTCCAGTGGCCTGAGCAGTGGGCGCTGCAGGCCGGCCTTCAGGGGAACTGCGAGCAGGCGGCGAGCTCGCCTGCCCGCCTGTGGACTAGGCCACCCCCTCAGATCCAGCAGCCTTGCACTCAGGTGCTGAAGTGACCCATTCAAGTCCTCCTTGCTCAGAGCCTGCTCAGCTGCCACCTGCTCTCCCTTTTAATCTCTTCAGAATCTGCAGACGTGGAGATCAGGCACGACCTCCCAGGAGTGTTCACAGGAAAGGGTGCCGCGCACGGGCAGAACTTCCCTGCGAGCATCCGCCAAGTCAGAGCCACCGACTGAGCTCCCTGGTTGCCCGGGAATGGGTGGTCTCCAGAGTCAGAGGAGAGCGCGTGTCACACAGACCGATGGTAAGAAGTTCACACGCATGCCTCTGGGAGAGGCTGGCGGTCAGCCCTGGGATCGGAACCAGCAGGAGTCTTGGCTCCTGGAAGCTGCCTGGGTCTGGGTAGCGGAGGCTCCAGGAGCGAAGCGGCCGGGCAGAGGAGCGGCGGCAGCAAAGCAGCTCGGCTCGCTGGCGAGGGTTCCTGGAGGACGCAGCAGGGACAGCGGCTGGGGTTTCAGGGGCAACGGCGGCATGAGCTGCCCCCAGAAGCTTCTCCCAGGCTCTCTCGGACCCTAATGCAGGCGCCGCCACTGTTCCCTCTGTAGATGCACTGCTCCCCTGGGAAGTAAAGGTCGGTGCCGCCTAAAGAGGGCTGCTGCAAGGAACGTGATGACGCTGGCCTTCGTTTGCCGGACAGCAAGGACCCAGGACAGCGTAAAGATTCACTTCAAGTTATGACAAGAATCCAGACAGTGCCGAATGGACCACTGTCTGGTAGCGGGAAAAGCCTGAGAAGATGTTTTAGAGAAGCCATAATAAAACAAACTGACTTTCATTCAGTTTGTAGAAATAAAGCTGTGAGTTTTATTCTTTGGAGGTTTAAAAATTTTTGTAATGTCTTGGCATTTCTGAGAAACTTATAACACATGTGCAAGGTTCAAGAACTAGAAATATAAAATAGTTCATATTGCATTGTTCTTCCTACCCCCTCCCTTCTTGTCAAGGCCCTGCTGCTTCCACAGTCAGCCACGTGTTTGTTCTCAGGAATACCTTCCAGGGTTTATTTATTTTATTTTTTCCCTAAGTATTTATTTGGCTGTGCCTGCGGGACCTTTTCCATGGAACTCTTAGCTGTGGCATGTGGGTCCTAGTTTCCTGACAAGGGATTGAACTCAGGCCCTACAATGAGAGTGCGGAGTCTTAGCCCCTGGATCAGGAGAGACGCCCCAGAGTGTCATTTTATGTAAGCACAAGCAACTGTGAATATCTGTTTCTTCACTCCATGGTGGTGCTAGTGGTAAAGAACCCACCTCCCTGTGCAGGAGACATAAGAGACTCAGGTTCAGTCCCTGGGTCTGGAAGATCCTCTGGAGCAGGACGTGGCAACCCACCGCAGTATCCCTGCCTAGATTCCTATGCAGGAGACACGAGAGAGTCAGGTTCAATCCCTGGGTCTGGAGATCGCCTGGAGCAGGACATGGCAACCCACCGTAGCATCCCTGCCTGGAGAATCGAGTGGCAGAGGAGCCCGGTGGGCCACAGTCCACGGTGTCACACAGTGTCGGGCAGGACTGAGTGGCTGAGGACACCACATTTAAAGCCGTAGACGGTAGCATAGTGAGCACAGTGCTTTATGGTGTCTTGCTTATACTCGGCTGACAATATCTTGGGGAATAGTCTCTCTTGGGACACTGTTTGCACAAACCAGTCCACTGAATAGATGATGTGCTATAATACGCTTTACTGGTCCACATTGGAATAAACACTAATACAAAATGACATCTTGATATCACAATAAGCAATGTAATGCAAAACCTTAGCCTAATTTATTCCATTGCAGGAAAATGTATAAATTTCTAAGGTGTTAGGAATTTCTACAAATCTAATGGATTTGTAGCCTGAGGGATTTCTAACTGAAATACAGCATCTGATAGGATGTTGCTGGGAAACTAGCACGTTGCTGGATCCCCCGCCCCCGCCCCCCGAGGAGCTATGCGATGATCATTCTCTTTCCCTGAGACTCGACCTCTCCTCCCCCAGGTTTCTCCCTCATCTGTTTTTAAAAACACTCTCCAGCCTCTCCCACCCTTGCGGCTTCCCTATAATCTGCTCTTCTCAGCACTGTCCTTCACTCGCCGCCCGCATTGCCTGGCCTGGCCTCTCCCTGTGGTCTCAGCATTGTCCAGCATCCCTCCACCCGCTGCCCTGGAGACTGTATCCATGCGGCCAGATAGGTGGTTGAGTACAGAAAAATGGTTCATGGATGATATTGAATCACTGAGCCTGGATGAGAAGGAGACATCCACAGGGGAGCTCAAGGTAGTGGGGGAAGGAGGAGAATTTAGGTTTTATCTGTGGTCTTCATTCAGGGGAAGAAGCTACAGGGCCCACACCAGGGAAGAAGGAGTCAGAGTCAGAGTAAATACTTGGGAGGTGGTGTCCAGAAATTCCAGCAGGAACTCTGAAGAGAAGAGTGGGGGAGAGCCTGCTGTGAAGCTGCTGTATGTTGGGCAGGGCACACATGGGACAGCAGAGAAAGAAGCAGGAAAGTAATAACAGGCTTCCCAAGGGAAGGGGAGGGCGTCACGGTAACAGTGATGTGCACATAGTGACACATGTCGCGGAGAGACGAGGGAGAGTGGAAAGGAGCCAGCGAGACAGGAGCGTGGGTGCAATTAATACATCCTGTACGTTGTTGGAGAAGGCAATGGCACCCCACTCCCGTACTCTTTCCTGGAGAATCCCATGGATGGGGGAGTCTGGTAGGCTGCAGTCCATGGGGTCGCTAAGAGTCAGACGCGACTGAGCGACTTCAGTTTCACTTTTCACTTTCATGCATTGGAGAAGGAAATGGCAACCCACTCCAGTGTTCTTGCCTGGAGAATCCCAGGGACGGGGGAGCCTGGTGGGCTGCCGTCTGTCGGGTCGCACAGAGTCAGACATGACTGAAGCGACTTAAATGTACATTGTTTCATGAGAGGCCAAGAGCAGAGGCCAAGAGAGAGGCTGAGCCAGAGCGCAGGACACAACCAAGGAGACATAAAACTTGATAAATAAAAACATAGGTGTTCAAATCAAGATTGTGTTAAAACACTCTTGTAAGGAATACAATTGGGATTTTAAGGATCTCCTTTTAGGGAATATGGAAATAAGTGCAGGTGAGATGATATGAATTCTTAGATGAGGATTCACAAGGATGACTCCCCTGCCTAGAGAGTGGTGCCACCAGAAGCAGCTCTGCGCCGAGGTGAGCGGGGAGATGGCACAGCACAGTGGGGGAGACACGTGGTTGTGGAGACTCTGGGCCTTCACGGGAGAAGGGCTTCCTGCAGACCCCGTACGCCCGATGTGCTGAGAACATCAGGCAGGGGTTACCTGCGCCACTGAGAGTCACTGTACTTGGAGGGTGTTTGCTTGAATATAGTTCCATTTCTTTCTGGCCGCACGGGGCCTTCCTTGCTGCTTGCAGGCTCTCCCTACTGCAGCGAGCAGGGCCTGCGCTCTAGTTGCGGTGGTTGGGCTTCCCACTTTGGTGGCGTCTCTTGCTGTGGAGCGCTGGGCTCTAGAATGCCTGGGCTCAGTATTTATGGCTTCATTTCTCTGTGGCACGTGGGATCTTCTGGGGACCAGAGATCGAACCGGTGTCCCCTGCACTGCAAGGTAGATTCTTAACCACTGGACTGCCAGGGCAGCCCCTGTACTTGCAGTTTTCATTGGAGCTACCTAAGTCCTGATAAACGTGACCTCAGCGAAAGGGGGAAGGAGAGTGAGCGCAGGGCCTGCCTCCACCAAAGGGAGCCTGCTGGGTCTGCCACAGACCCCTTTCCGTTTCTGAACCGCACTTGCCATTTACTCACTTCCTCTTTCTCCACCTAAAAAACACACTGTCTTAAATTCTCCAAGCAATCTTCCTGGTGGCTTTCTTTCATGGAAGTAGAATTTCTAGGCAAAAGAGTCTATGCAATCTTTCTATGTGAATATGAGAAGAAGGTGAACATTTTTTGGGGGGTAATGATTCTGGAAATTCAGAATTAAATATGTTTCAGCTCGCATTGGCCTAACGGCTGTACCTGGCCCAGCTTCCTGCATCTTAGCCGGCTCACTGGTGTCATTAAGGCCCCGGGGTCTCTGGCCCCTCAGCCATTGCATCCACCTCCTACCGCATGGCAAAAAAGAAAAAAAAAAGGCTCTCTGGCACCATTAAGACCCCTGCTGATTGCAGATCCTGTGATCTTGCTGGTGCCTTGACTTACGGCAGCTTCCTAAGTCCTTACCTAGGATTTGTTGGCATAAAGTTCAACCAGAAAAAACAGAAAACAAAACCTGTTTTAGTGCGTCTCTTGATATTTGGTTTTGTTTTTTACATTTGCAAGAGCAAAACAGAGAAAATGAAGCAGAAGATACTTTCAAACATATGGTTAACAGATCTAGAATTACTGATTCAAAGTGAAAGTGAAAGCGAAGTCGCTCAGTCATGTCTGACTCTGCGACCCGTGGACTGTAGCCCACCAAGCTCCTCTGTCCGTGGGATTCTCCAGGCAAGAATCCTGGAGCGGGTTGCCATTCCCTTCTCCAAAACACACACTTAACACACAGCAAGACATTAAATTGATTGAGGACATTGCAAGAAGTGTCCTAATTCATGCTCCCTTTGTCCACACTTAACTGAGTGTGCTCAATTAAGACGCTCTGTGTCTACAGAGCGCGCTGTCATTCTTGGCTAACTTAAAATACAGTGTATTAATGGGAAATTGAAATACAGTGTATTAATGGGAAACTGGAGGCACAATGAGGCAAACAGATCAGGAGACAACTGTCATTGAAAAGAGAGTTGATGACGTCGAGTTCCCAAGAGGAGGGACAGGCCACGCCATTGGGCCACACGGGAAGGGACTGGACTTGTCCGGAGAGGGAGGGAGGGGAATTCAGTACAGGGGCCTTTCCTGTGACTCCTCAGGAGGGAACAGCGAGCTGGGTGCGCAGGTTCAGGACCGGCCAGTGCGCGTGATGTTAGCGGCCATCCTCGGGGTCTGGCTCTGGGTGACGAGGGAAGGGGATGGTGGCCCGGAGCGCAGCGTAAACGTCACCTCCTCGGAGACACGTCCCCACGTGCATCTGCAGTGACGGCTCCCCCGCGCCTCCTGCCCTCAGCGCCTCGGTCCTTCGCGGCCCAGGGCCGGCCCTGTCAGCGCCGCTGGGGCTCATCAGCCATCCGTCCTCGGCCGGGGCTCCTCTCCTCCCCGCCCCCGCCCAGCCCCCTTCCCGCTGCGCCGCGTCCGCCCTTCGCTCCCTGGAGCTGCCTCTTCTACAGGCTGTTGTTTATTCCTCGTCTCCCTCCACAGCGCCAGCTCTGTGGGAGCAGCAGGATCGCTTCTTTTTAAAGTGTGGGGGTTTTCTGTCTTATTCTCCTCTCTCTCTTTATTTATTTATTATTTTTTCTTTTACTTTATTTTACTTTACAATACTGTATTGGTTTTGCCATGCATCGACAGGAATCCGCCACGGGTGCACATGAGTTCCCAACCCTGAACGCCCCTCGCACCCCCCTCCCTATGCCATCTGTCTGGGTCATCCCAGGGCACCAGCCCCGTGTCAAGGGCTGTGAGGTGTGGTGGCTGGGCCGCTGCCCCCCAGCCCAGGCCTGGCACAGAATACATGCGCTCTCAGCATTTGGGGACGGACACACCCGCCACCGTGCTTAGCAGGGAACCAGCAGCGGTAAGCCTTGTTGCTGCCCCCAGGGGGCTGTTAGAAACCAGATGACAGCCCTAGAGGAGTTGCTTAGTTAGGAGCCATGCCAGCAGAATAGGCAGAAATGCAGTTTTGGCTCTTCCAGAAATGAACTCTTGAACCAGTCAGCCAGGAATCTTCTGACTATCACTAGTTAAGCCGTCTGCCTGAGAAAGCTTTCCAGCCTCTAACGGAAAGTAACCTCGCAGTAGCCGCTTGGACTCTTTGCCCAGCACAACGTCCTTGTTCCTGATCCCTCAGCCTATACACGTCTTTTATTATGTGCAACTCCTCAGTTTCTAACTGCTGAATTGGATGCTGCCTGATTCATAAATCTTTAAATAGAGGCACTGAGATTTTAAAATTTTACTCAGTTGAATTTTATTTTATTTTAATAGTTCTTACAGCTTATTTTGGAGAAGGCATCCCACTCCAGTACTCTTGCCTGGAAAATCCCATGGACGGAGGAGCCTGGTGGGCTGCGGTCCATGGGGTCCCTAAGAGTCGCATATGACTGAGTAACTTCACTTTCACTTTTCACTTTCCTGCACTGGAGAAGGAAATGGCACCCCACTCCAGTGTTCTTGCCTGGAGAATCCCAGGGATGGGGGAGCCTGGTGGGCCGACATCTACGGGGTCACGCAGAGTCGGACATGACTGAAGTGACTCAGTAGCAGCATAGCTTATTTTAAGATTATACTTGGCTTTTAAGAGATTGTTATAGATTCAGTCGAGCTCACTGTGAATGATGTCAGATTCATGATCTCTGAAGAAGATTTAGCTTCAGGACCAGGGGCCAGGATTGATCACTCAAGAGCGTTTGTGTAGCAGAGTTTTATTACAGTGGAAAAAGGTCAGAGATAGCTTCTGACATAGATATCAGAAGGGGGGTGGAGAGTGCCCCCCTTGCTAGTGTTAGCAAGGGAGGTATATACTTCTTAAACTAGTTACTGGACTTCCCTGGTGGCTCAGAGGTTAAAGTGTCTGCCTGGAATGCAGGAGACCAGGGTTCAATCCCTGGGTTGGGAAGATCCCCTGGAGAAGGAAATGGCAACCCACTCCAGTGGGGAATGGAGAATGCTATGGAGGGAGGAGCCTGGTGGGCTACAGTCCATGGGGTCGCAAAGAGTCGGACACGACTGAGTGAGTTCACTTTCTTTCACAGAGTTTAAACTGAGTTGTGTAATCATCAGTTCCGGGCCTAAAGAAAGAAAAACAAACAAACAAACAAACGTTTTAAGTGACTAAGACTAAGGAATGCAGAGGAAAAAAGGTTCTTGTCCTTTCCTCCTCCTTGAGAACCCCAGACCCCTCTCTCCTCGGGTACCCCTGGACTTCTTATCAACCTGCCTAGGAACTGACTCGCTCACTTTGAGTATCTCTTCAGCCTGTGAGCTCCATGAGAACATCAGGCCTGAAAGAGAAAAGACCTTGAGTAAATGTTATGATGACTGAATAACTGTAGAGATAAAATGACTAAACAGAGTCCAGGTGAAGGTTACATTCACTGAAGATTAGCTTTTTCTTCCTCCTCCCTCCCTCTTTCCAGAACAGAAGTTCAAAGGACCTTATATCACCCTCACCTCATATGGAACTCCAGTGGTCTGGGTGATTTTTAGCTCTTCATTTATTTTTACACTGGAAGACATTTCATGGCAGTACCCCTCAAAACTGAGAAAATTACTACTTGAGGCGCAGGGACCCTCCATGTTGTCTGAGTCAAAAGAGAACAATATGTGAACACAGGATATTGAGGAGATGGCTTGGGGCCCTGGGCAGCTGGAAGCAGGGAGACAAAGGCAGAGGGGTGTTGTTTCCACCTCCCTCCTCCCAACATGACACATTTGTCCCTCTTTGTACTTAATCACTCTGATTTTGATTATCTGGAGATTGACGTGTCTGCTGGCAGATGGTGTGGTCTCAGGTAACAGCATTAAATGACACGAGACCTCAGTTCTGAGCTGTTTGCAAGACCTAGGACAAGTCTTCAGCATCTGAGATCTGCTGTTTTTAACCCTAAGCATTGATAGCGGTACTACCTATGTGAGGGTCCAGAGGTTGAGGCATAGGTAATTGGGATTGCTCACTGGGAAAGGCTGCAACCCTGGGAAGGCTGCCCCTAGAATCCCAGCCTGGAACACGAGTGGTAAGTGGAATATCTGGATGAAGCAGTGAGGATGTCAGCGAGAGACACTCAGTTGGTGCCAGGACCGCACTGAAGGAGAGCACTGGGCTTTTCTCCACTCACTTCCAGAGGGTCAGGCCCTATTGCCACTGGCCACATAACCTGAGTGATAACCACCTCCTGGGAACTCCAAGTCACAGCCTGGTGTCACAAGTCACAGGCTGAAGCCTTCGCGGGAGTCGCCAGCGTTCCCCGGGAAGGGACCGGCTCACGGCGGCTGCTGGGTGGCTCCCGACGAGCGGCGCACACGGCCCCGGGCGGACCCCGACCGCCGGGCAGCCCTGACGCCCCACTTGTCCCGGGCGTCCGCCTGGGAGCCGGCTCCCGGCCCCGCAGGGCGCGGAGACCCAGACAACAGACGGGAGGGCGGGAGCTGGGGAGACCTCCCCGGGCAGCTGCGGGAGAAGGCCGCGCTCCTCCGCGATTCCCGGGGGTCGGACCCAGGCGGCCCAAGGGCAGGTCCCTGCTCCCGGGCGGACTTGGGAATTTAGTGAGACTTAGACTGTGTGGACTGTAAAGCTGAAACCATGAAAGGATTCGGTAAAAACATGCATGAATGACTTTTATTCTGTGGAATAAAAGAATGGAATCATGATACATTTTTTTAAGTCCAGAAGCCATCAAAGAAATGCATGATAAACAGCCATAAATCCACCTTTTCATATTCCACACGGAAGGTCCCATGATAACACATCAGTGTGGGAGGAACATTTGTGCAAATACTTGTGTAATGAGATTATTGATATTAGTATCAGTATAAAAACAGAACATTCAGGAAACAGCCATTAAGAGGGATCTGGTAAGGGCATTTTTATCGGTACTGACTTGAAAGATCTGTGTGATGAATTGTTGGATAAAAATAGCCAAGTTATAGGATTTCCACTGGTGCTAAGAGAATAAATATACACATTTGTACATTTATCTTTTACATGAACTAAGATGGAAAGGCAAATGAATTAGAACAGCTAAAGCAGTTTTATAAAAAGAATACAGCCTCTGCCATAGCTTGGCACCTGGTGCCAGAAAGAAGTGTCTTCAGAAACCAAGACGAGCCACACCGCCTGCTTTTCTGCCCCCTCCTCCTGTGGCCTCCAGGCAGGCAGCTGGCATCCTAGCCCCTTAAAGTCACTGCTCCACTCAGACTGAAGCAGATCCAAGGAGCGGTTGGTATGACCTTGGCTCTGCAGACTTGGGCTCCTCAGCCTCTTGCCTCATCCTGGGAGCCCCCAGCCAGTCAGTCATCACCCCAGTATCTTCCCCACCAGAGGCTACTGGCCCCACTCTGCAGGGGGCAGCCCTTGTCTCTATGAGATCCGAGCTGTTTTCCCAAAGGAAGGCTTTTCCCTTTGCACAGCAGCTATGAAGCAAGGGGATAACTGACTTTTCGCACCTGGACTGATCGTGCGCTTTGTCCTCATGTCTGGCCCCAATTACCCCCATGAGGGTAAAAGAAGGACACTCCCTTTACACAGGAGGTGTGGGTCAATGGGCACCTGAGCTTTCACATCTGGACCTTTCATATGCATTTGGCGTGCACTTAGCTCCTGAAGACACGAGACAGAGGCAGGGTTAGGCCTCTTAGCATGGTTGGCCACTGCTTTCATGAAACACCCAGGGTTTCTAAGCAATGCCAGGGTGGCAAGAATAAAGAAGCAGCATGCAATCATTCAGGCCAGACACACACACACACACACACACACACACACACACACACACACACACACACAGGAGAGGCTATAGAATCCCCCTGACCCTAAGGGAAAACGTAACTCTGGAATCAACCATGTCCATGTGTCATGCAGAAGTAAGATCACCTAAATGACCTGATTCTTTAACAAATTTTCAATTATTAATAAATATTTGCTGTCCTTGTGTTTATTCTGAGATTACTGAGTAAGGTGGCCAGTTTTACATTACTTAAAAAAGATTTATTTCATGGGGCAAAATTACTAAAACTTTACCTTTCTTCAACAAAAACTCCATCATACCATGTTTAAATACCACTTTCCTGAGCCAGAGCTGGCAAGTCTTCCTAAGCGGCAGATAGTGAGTATCATAGACGGTCCTACGGCCTCTGTTGCATCTGCGCAGCTCCGTTATTGCAGCAGGAAAGCAGCCCCAGGTATCTTTACAGACGCTGAAATTTGGCAGCCATACAATTCATATGTCTCACAACTTTATAACATTTAAGATAATAAAAATCATTTTTAGCTTGTGGGTCCAACCAGCACAGGTTGTGGTAGAATTTGACCCAGGGGATGTAGGATGCTATGGCCTGATCTATAAAACCACAGTGGAACTCTTAGGGAAGCATGCTGACTGAAACCACCCAGCCTGGCCAGGCACCACGGTAACTATTTGCATGAGTCATTTTATGACAGGAGGTGCTGGTAAGGAACACGGAACTAATAAGCCACCACCAACCGGAAGAGGTTGGGAAAGCTCAAAAGGAGACACCACATGTCTGACCACCTCCCAGAATCCTCCTCTCTGGCATCCATCTTGGCTGAACCAAGTGTGCACCACCAGGAAGGACTCTGAGTCAGAATGATTGGCTAAAGACAACCCGGAAACTAATCCCATCACCATAAACCCCGAGACTGCGAGCCGTGTGGCAGAGCTGCTCTCCTGGGTTCCCTCACCCTCCTGCTCTCCATGCTGGCGCCCTTTCCCATAAACTCTCTTGCTTTGTCAGCACATGTGTCTCCTCGGACAATTCACTTCTGAGTGTTGGACAGGAGCCCAGTTTCAGGCCCTGGAAGGGGCCCCTTTCCTGCAACAGTACCCCCTGATGTGGAACACCCACTGTGTTTTCAGGAGTCGGTGACCTGTGAGGATGTGGTTGTGAGCTTCCTCCAGAGAGACCAGCCCTGTCTTGTGATGCTGGAGACATCAGTTGTCTGTGGGTGAGACTGTCACTATTTAATAGAGAATCATCCAGAACAGCTTGGCCTGAGTCAACTCTCATCCCCCCATGCCTCTTCTAAGGCTCACATTGACCTGAAGGACAGTTTCTATTAATAAATTATATTTTAAGCTAGCCCTGAAAGAGAAGACACTTTTCAGACAAGCACAAATGAATAAATGAATTATCAAACTTATTACCATGTTCTCAAGCAGTTTAATATTTCACTATATGGGTTTTTTTTTCTCTATAAACCAGCAGGTTCCATAAGGGTGAAAGACATCTAAGAAATTATATAAACAAGATCCGACCCCTGGGAAATCCTAAATATCTGTTTCCTTGACCTGAGAGCTTAGGGCAAAACTTAGCAACTTCCCACGTTTTAGCTTAATACTGAAAATGGGTTTTAGTGATATTTCCACTGAACGTTTTCAATGCATCAATTTAGCAGGGGACCTACCAGAGTGAAACTCATCTTCCTTGCGATAATCCAGTAACACCACACACGAGATGCCTGTGCCTCGAGGCGGTGCAGTTAGAACCTGCCCCTATTTTCATGGAAAGAGCACACATCTCAAAGCCAGTTATGTGTTTAGGGGAGAGTAGGGGGTGCACGGTGTGGGGGAATGAACAAGTCCATCTCCCTGGAAGGTAGAGGGATCAGCTCCTGATTCACTGAGTCGGGAGCATCTGTTTCCCATGTAGATTTTCAGAGACGGAGCTGGAGAGGACAACGGATGGAACTGAGCTTGGCTGTCCTCCCACAGAAAGGAGAGCTGAAAACACCAGACTCCTGCATGTTGGAGCAGCCTGACAAGGCCGCTGCACAGAAACCCCTCAGAGCCTGATGTGCCAGTCAAGATTGTGGACAAAAAAAAAAGTCCCCACCAAATTACAGCCAGGAAAAGTGTGCCTCTGTTTCCTGTTTAGATGTGGAGGGAGGCAGCCCAGGGTTGGTCTGGCAGGGCTGTTCCAGAAAGCTCCACTCCCGTCCTAGGAATACTGTTCTGTCATCCCAGGGGCGTTTGCCCCCTCCAGGGTGGACCTGGAGCAGAATGGAGCTTCCCCTTCTCGGCTGATGTTCCCAGCAGCAAGACAGCAGGAGAAGGAAGAGCCATGTTCTCTCACCTAGAAAATAGTCAACAAGTTGCACAAATTGTTTTCCCTCCATCCTGGAGGGAGAGCTGGTCTCACCGGCATCCCCGCTTCAGAGGATGTTGGGAATGTCTGTAGTCTCGGGCAGCCATGTGCTCAGTTCAAAGCTGAGTGTGCAGTCCCCCCAGAAGAGAAGGGAACAGACTCCTAGGAGCCCAGTGGGCATCTCTGCCATGTCCCCTCTCCCCACGCCCTTCCCAGAGCTCTTGCTGTATGAGAGTTTGTCCTTCAAGTTGCATCAATGCACATTTCAGGAATGGGCTGAAAACCATGAGTTCATGGGCGGTTTTCATTAGATTTGCTGGTAGGTCATTGACTGAACTCCATTGCTAGCTCACAGAGTGTCTCTGGCCAGGGGCGGCACTGGGGCAGGCATTGCGGGCGAACAATAATAAGGTACCCAGTGGGAGCACCAGGGTGTCAGCAGCAGCTTCAAATCACAGGGGAAAGGAAAACACGGGGTACACTTGAGGTCAACCCCCAAATAGTGTTGCTGGAAAATAACTACAATTAAGCAATTACTTCCCTGATGGTTCAGATGGTAAAGAGTCTGCCTGCAGTGCAGGAGACCCAGGCTCGAGCCCCAGGTGGAGAAGATGTCCGGAAAGGGGAGCGGCTCCCCACTGCCGTATTCTTGCCTGGAGAACCCCATGGACAGGGAGCATGGTGGACCTATAGTACAGAGTGGCGCACTCAGACCTGACTGAAGCTACAGCATGGGTGCTCACATACACACCTGAGCAAGAAGACTAGTGAAGACCAAAGACATCCAAAGAACCGAGGCCTTTGAAGAGCTTCGGGAGCGCTTGATGCCCAAGATGTAAATGGAGGGTATATGGAAGGGGCCGACCACAGCTCCCCCTTCGGCTCCCCTTGTCTGTCTCCCCCATTAGTAGGTCAAGACAGAACCAGGGGCCCCTGAGTGTCTGGGCAAAGCAGAAGCCCGAGGGCAGGAGCCCCTCTCCCTGGCCAACCCCCTTCCCTCTGTCCCCACAGCCCAGGGGCCTCAGCCCCCTGTGCTCCACGCCTCACACTGGTGTAAACAGGTGTGATCACTTCCAAAGAGTGAAGCACACGGGTGCAGAACTAGCACCTCCCAGTGACGCCCAGCTTTAGACTAATGTGAAATTCAGGAAGATGCAAGTGGGAGTTACCACAGCCTACAACACGGCTTTTACTTTCCCCAATGCCTGCATTATGCAGTTAGTCATTAAGTAAGCTTGTTCTAAACACAGGCTTTTAACTTAGAAATAGTGCTGTTTTCTACCTCTTCAAAAATGTACCTTTGCAGCCAGTGTTCAGTTCCTCCCCTGTCTTCTTAACCAAAACAGGTTTTTTTTTTTTTTTTGAATCTTCAGAGACCCTGTCAGAGTGTTTCCTGAAGGTCAGGGGAGAGTTTCCTGGGTCACAGGCATCCCTTCCCCTGTTGCCAATCAGCACAGGTGTTTTACGATAAACACTGGTTCTGAGAGCACTCACTGCGTGACTGGCTTGCATAGACCTGGAGCAGTTTGTCCCCATCAGCCTCTGTGGCTGATGTGGCCACTTGGAAGCAGCCCAGCGGTCCCGGCCCCATGCCGGGCAAGCCACCCTGCGGGCCCCTTCCCTCACCGCTTCCACCCCCAGGATCCCAGGGCGCTGGGCCCTCGGGGCCACAGTGCGCTCCTACCTCCCCCTCACAGGTATGGACAAGTCACCTCTGTGCCGGTCCAGGAGGAAGGAGGTTCTGTCACAGCCCCAGGGAGACCCAAGGAGAGGGCCCCATCCCCTCAGAGGCTCAGGACTCCTCACAGAGGTGCGGGGGATCATCGTGGTGGCTGCAGGAGCCTCAGCGCCTGCCCTGTGGGTTCTCACCCACTGAACAAAGACTGCAAATACCTCTGGAAGTGGGGTGACTGCAGGGCAGGTGAGACACAAGTGGGTCCATTGTGCGGAGAGGGGCTTCTAAGTTGCAAAGCACAGGCCAAGTCTTTTCTGAGCTGGAAATATGGACCGCTCAGAACCTGCCCCACCAACTGGAGGGACTGGTTGGCATCCTTGTTGAGGCAGTCTGAGTGTGGGCTGGAAAGGAATCTCCAGGCACAGCATTTCAGAAGGTAGTGGGTTGATTACCACAAAGCAGAGATAATGTGGGCACTGCCAGCACAGTGGGCTGAACTCCAGGCAGACCAGGGAGATTTGGCAGTTTTTGTGGGTTTAATAACCAATTTTTATAGCCTCAAGACAAAGAAAATTCCTGCTGTAGGGCTGGCATCAGGTGATTGATTAGGGAGCTACGAGTGTTTACTGGAGTGGGCATCTTTGCCTAATTGGGAGTCAGGAAGCTTGTTAGTGATGACTGGGTGTTTTGGCAATGGTTACAAAGGGTGGAGTTACCTCCAGAAGTGTCGTTGGTTCTGGGCTCAGCTTCTGTGGCCAAGGGCAGGACTCACCAGTCCTGGGCGTAGGTTTCTCAGAGAGATACGAGGAGATGGTGGAGGAGGAGAGCTCCCGGTGAGTCTGGACCTGACATCCATCCTTCTTGATCTCAGCACAGGAGCTGCGGGTTACTCTGCGTATAGCTATCCCCAGGTCAGAGTGGCCGCATCCTCCGGGCTTGATGTTCAATCTTGATTACGTAAGACAGATGCAAAACAAAAGAGTTAAGACCTACGGCAGGCTGTCGTCCTCCGACCCCTTCATTCGCAGCCCGGGACAGTGCTTCGGGACACCTTGCTGTCCCCACTGCACGCTCAGGGCTCCCTCCCCAGAGCACGTTCACGGAGGCCCCACTTAGTTCCTGGCCCATTCCAGACACCGGGCTCAGCTGTAGGTCAAGCAGGAGGCTGGAGACCCCAATTCTTATATGAAACTGACAGGCTCAGAGACAGAAAAAATGAAATGTATGCAGAGTCCAGTGGTAATATGTATCTTGGAGAAAAATAAAATCAGGAAGTTTAGGTAAATTTCAGAGTGTGTTTAGAGAGTAATCAATGGGGAGAGTGTTCTGAGCTGGGAGAGCAGCAAGTGCCAAGACCCTGAGGCCACCGTGGAAAGCATGTTCAGAGTTTAATAGTGTGGATTCTTTCATTTTTCTTGAGTCTTTTTCTTTCTCGTTTCTAGCTCATTAATATAAACCTGGGCACCAATCTCTTGAATTCAGCATATTACGTTGTGGTGAATCAAAGTGAAAACTTCTGTGGTTTTGGATCAAGTGAGCACCTGCTTATTGAGTGGTCTCTCTGGGCCCGGCACTCTGGGAGTAACCAGGAGGCTGTGGAATGGAAGTGATGGTCTCCCCCTTGATGACCATGGTCAATGAATTTCCACCAAAGTCCTGAGGCCCCTTCCACTCCACTTTCTCCCCACCTCACCTGGGTCATGAATTCTGGTCCAAATGCTTTCATATCTTCATCCTCTGTATTTAATTCCTTCCAGATGTTTCTAACCCAAGATCCACCCAACTTCTCAAAGGCAATGCGGCCCCAAATGAGTCCACCCTTTAAGGGCAGCCACTAATCTCCCCGCCCTCAAGTCCCAGGAGCGGCGTCTTCCTCATCGCACCCAACACCTCCCACCGTGATCCCACCACTGCAGGACTCCCCAGCGTCCTCTCCAGCCTCAGACTGCACACTGACTCACCTCTGCACCAAGCCACTCCCTTCAAGCGGAGGGCAATTGCACACAGAACACCACGTGTGGATTGCCAGTAAAGAGGACCTATGCCCGAGCAGAGGGCAGAGAGGCCTCGCGGAGCGGGTGGAGCACAGGCCACTGGGGCAGCACAGTTCACCCGGGGGTGCGGCAGGCGGCACACTGCAGCCCCTGCCCGCAGGCCTCCCGGGGGGGCCTGTGACCTCAGGCTCCCCTCCTGGTGGGCTGCCTCCCTATGTTAGAGGGACACCCCGTTCATTCACACGGTGGGTGAGGCAGGCGGCACACTGCAGCCCCTGCCCGCAGGCCTCCCGGGGGGGCCTGTGACCTCAGGCTCCCCTCCTGGTGGGCTGCCTCCCTATGTTAGAGGGACACCCCCGTTCATTCACAGCGGTGGGTGAGGGCAGGCGGCACACTGCAGCCCCTGCCCGCAGGCCTCCCAGGGGCGCCTGTGACCTCAGGCTCCCCTCCTGGTGGGCTGCCTCCCTATGTTAGAGGGACACCCCGTTCATTCACACGGTGGGTGAGGCAGGCGGCACACTGCAGCCCCTGCCCGCAGGCCTCCCGGGGGGGCCTGTGACCTCAGGCTCCCCTCCTGGTGGGCTGCCTCCCTATGTTAGAGGGACACCCCGTTCATTCACACGGTGGGTGAGGCAGGCGGCACACTGCAGCCCCTGCCCGCAGGCCTCCCAGGGGGGCCTGTGACCTCAGGCTCCCCTCCTGGTGGGCTGCCTCCCTATGTTAGAGGGACACCCCGTTCATTCACTCACCTTGTGTTTTGTTTTGCACCCATGCCGATCTTTGCCTAGATACCTAACTCACCCTTAGACCCAGTTCAGAAGTTGCCCACTCCATGAAGACCTGCTGATGGCCACCGCTGCTTCATGGTGCATCTGGGCTCATCTGAAACTCCCCAGGGCTCTGACCGTGCTTGATTACCGCTCCAGCCTGTGAGATCTGTGAGGACACTGGACCAGACTGAGGAAGGAACTCAAACTGCGATGACGCCTCAGTGAGCAGTGAAAGGAACACCGTGCGCGCGAGCTCATCGCAGGTCTCTGTCTTCTCCTCTGCCCTCTTTCTGGGACCAGGAGCTGAGGGGCCCTGTCTCACCCTCACCCCATCTGCCACTTCAGTAGGTAGCAGGATTTTTATTTTCAATTGACTAAAGAGACTTCATGACTGCACCCTCCTTGAGAAACAAATGGCAGGCCTCCTTCCAGATACCCGAGCCAAAAGAAGACATTCTCGGAACATAAGTTGTCTGGGCCCCTGGGCAGCAGGAAGTGGGGAAACAGATGGGGGCAGTCTTCACCCTCTGCCACCGGGACACACTTGCTCCCTTTTTGAACTTAACCAACATACCTCATTATAATTACCTGACTTCTTGTGTAAGTCAAGGTCTCTTCCTTGGATGGTCTGTCTTTTGGAGACAGATTTAGAGACCACCAGACCTCACCTGTCGCAGAAGGCAATGGCATCCCAGTCCAGTACTCTTGCCTGGAAAATCACATGGGCGAAGAAGCCTGGTGAGCTGCAGTCCATGGGGTCGCTAAGAGTCGGAAATGACTGAGCAACTTCACTCTCACTTTTCACTTTCATGCATTGGAGAAGGAAATGGCAGCCCACTCCAGTGTTCTTGCCTGAAGAATCCCGGCAACAGGGGAGCCTGGTGGGCTGCCATCTATAGGGTCACAGAGAGTTGGACATGACTGAAGCAACTTAGCAGCAGCAGCAGACCTCAGTTCTAAACTCTCTCTATGACCTAGGACAAGTCCACTCTTCCCCTTGGATTTTCTGTTCCTAATGCCAAGTAAATCTGCTTTTCTCTGCCAGACAGCCTTCCAGAGGTCGGGCCTGGCTGAGCTCCTGCCGACTGTGAGATGCTAGAGCCCTTGCTGTCCCTAAAGCCCCAGCCTGCAGCGTGGAGGTGGAACGTCTCCTGGAGGAATATGGGGGAATACGGAAGTGAGCAGGGGAAGGGCGGACACTGTCAGGATGGCACCAAAACAGAGGGAAGCGGCCTGTGGCCCCTGCCAGCTGGTCCCGGCGGTAACGCCACACTGCTTGGGACTGGCTGGCAGGGTGCCCAGCCTGGGGCATCAGTGGCCACACCTCCCTGAGGAGCCTGGTCAGTACTTGGTTGGGAGACTTCATATTCTGGAGGGTCAGGATTTTGCCACCCTTTCTTCTGCTCTCTCTTTTGCCACCACTAACCTCAACTCCTGGCCAGGAGCCCTTTCATTTAGCCACCGTCCTGAGGCATCCATTGGTGGAGTCCTGCTTAGGGTGGGGTGGGGCACGTGGGGTTTTGAGAAAAGACAGCAGGGCTGAGCTTCTGTCACTGAGCTTGATGGTGGCTCCGGGCTGGTGGGCGAGTTGAGGATCTGCAGCAGATAGCAAGACGCGATGACCTGGACTGGAATGTGTAAAATGATGGCAATTGTTATATTCTGTGTATCGTTCACAGTAAAAAAGATTGTGTCTCTAAGCATCTTACTTGACTTGGAATAGGCAATTCTTAAGCAAAACAGAGGAACCAACCCTTGGCTAACATGGATGAGCCTCAAAAGCATGACCCCAAGTGTGAGAAGCCAGCCGGAAATTTCCGCAGTTGCGCAACTCCAGTTATCTGAAACACACGGAACAGGCCAGCCCACAGGCAGACAGCGCCCAGGGGATGGCTGAGGGCTGGGGAAAGGGAAGGGAGAGTGGCTGTTTAATGAGTTTTTGATTTCTTTCTGAGGTAACGAAGTGTTCTGAAGTCACGGTGATGACAGTTGAGCAAATTTCTGTATGAACTGAATCACTGCACTGTCGTCTCCTGGAAGGGTGGATTTCATGATGTGTATTTCACTTTAAATATTAGCATGCAACTTTTCAGAACATGAAAGTGTGACATCCTAAACTTGGTTCTCATGCTAATCATTTCTGTAGACATTAGCAAAGACCGCCTCCTCAAAGGAGAATGTGTGCGCGCGCTCAGTCATGTTAGACTCTGCGACCTATGGACTGTAAACCTCCAGGCTCCTCTGTTCACGGAATTCTCCAGGCAAGGATCCGGGTTCAGTTGCCGTTTTCTTCCCCTGGCACTCTTCCCAACCCCGGGATTGAACTCACATCCACGTTGACAGGTGAATTCTTCACCACTGAGGCCACCTCCAAAGTTTCCAAGAAACAGGCAAGTTTATCCAGAACTCGTCTGCACAGCAGAGGAGTCAGCCGCCAATCACCCTGAGGCTGAAACACCGGGCTCATGTGGGAGTGGGACGATTTCTGGTGAAAAAACAGGCAGGCTTTCCAGCTCTGAAATTGTGATGAGGAGCTGGAGGCAGCTGACAGAAAGAGGGGGTCCCACGTGATTGCCTGGGGAACAGATTTGGCGTCACATTCCCGCTGTAAGTGGAAAGGCTGGAAAGGAGGCCGGTGTGAGTCACTGATCCAGCGTGCTGTGGGGCGTGTTGCTGTGGAGGCTGGGGTCTGGCTTCCTGGGTTGGTTGCTCTAAGGCGTGGGCCTGTTTGGAGGGAGAGGATCATCGGCTCCCAAGGAGGATTTAGAAAATTCTGCATCGTGGAACACATCTTTCCTCTTCAAATAGTGTGGACAAAGAAACTGTATTCAATGTTTTAAAAACTAACTGCAAAAAAATAAAAAATAAATAAATAAAAAATAAAAACTGCAAAGTGATCAGAGTGGGAACAATGGCGATTTTCGCTATAAATTTTAGAATTTGATTATTA
>NW_017195424.1:0-8926 GCF_001704415.2 Capra hircus
GGGCTCCAGCAGTGAAAATTCTGTCAGAGGGAAGGGAAGGGCAACTGCAGGCTCCTCCAGCGTTGCTTGGCCGCCAGATTCGCGCACACGGAGAGCACCAGGCTCCCAGGGCCCCTGGCTGGGGTTTTCAGCCCGCACACACGGAGGCTGATTCCTTGGTGCCCAGAAAGTGTATGACAGACGTAGGTTCTAGCACCTCCTCCCCAGCAGAGACATGTGCAGGTGTTTGGGGCCTGATCCTGCGTGTCTGGGTTCCTGCCCACAGCCCCAACTCAGGGGAGAGCCCTGCGCCCGTGATAGGCGAGTGCACAGCCAGCAGGGAAGCGAGCCTCCTCGGGGGAAGAGGAGGCAGCAAGTCCCCGTCAAGCTGAAATCCCTGCTTACACGAAGCTAAGTGCGACTCCAGTACGGCAGATCTCTAGCTCTGTTCAGAGGCCCGATCTGGCAGAGTTCCTGGCACCAAGATGCTCTGCCATAGCGAGCCTTGCGCAGACTTGCCTTGCTTTAAGGCTCCCTCCCCAGGAAGGAGCAGGCTGTGTGAGGCTCGGAAACGCCACTGGCGCCTTCCTGGCTTCAGCTCTACCCCTGCCTTGCCTTTGCACTTAGGTCCCAAGCGTCCTTGAGGAGGGCTTAGGGGCTGGTGGGTTGCACACTGCCAAGGGCTCCAGCAGTGAAAGCTCTGTCAGAGGGAAGCGAAGGGCAACAGCAGGGCTCCTTCAGCGGTTCCTTGGCCGCCCAGACAAAGCTCCGCACGGAGAGCACCAGGTTCCAAGGGCCCCTGGCTGGGTTTTGCATCCCCACACTCCCAGAGGCTGACTCCGTGGGTGCCTAGAAAGTGTGTGAGAGACGTAGGTTCCCTAGCACTCTCCTCCCCAGCAGAGACATGTGCAGGTGGTTGGGGCCTTATCCTGCGTGTCTGGGTTCCCGCCCACAGCCTCAACTCAGGGGAAGCAGCCCCTGAGGCAAGACCTGCTGGAGGAGCCCTGCGCGCCCGCCTGATAGGCGAGAGCACAGCCAGCAGTGTAGCGAGCCTCCTCGGGAGAAGAGGAGGCAGCCGAGCCCAGTCAAGAGGAAAGCCCTGCTTGCACGGAGCTAAGTGGCGCCTCCAGTACGGCAGAGCTCTAGCTCTGCTCAGAGCCCCGATCTGGCAGAGTTTCTGGCGCGAGGCTGCTCGGCCGGGGGGCTCGCCTTGCCCAGACTTGCCTTGCTTTTAGGCTCCCTCCCCAGGAAGGAGGCTGTCTGAGCGAGCCTGGGAGACGCCACTGGTGCCTTCCTTGCCTCAGCTCCAATCCTGCCTTGCCTTTGCACATAGGTGCCAGGCGTGGTTGGGGAGGGCTTAGGGGGTGGTGGGTTGCACACTGCCAAGGGCTTCAGCAGTGAGAGCTCTGTCAGAGGGAAGGGAAGGGCAACTGCAGGGCTCCTCCAGCGGTTTCTAGGCCGCCTAGAATCAGCGCCGCACCGAGAGCACCAGGCTCCCAGGGCCCCTGGCTGGGGTTTTCAGCCCCGCACACACGGAGGCTGATTCCTTGGGTGCCCAGAAAGTGTATGACAGACGTAGGTTCCCTAGCACTCTCCTCCCCAGCAGAGACATGTGCAGGTGTTTGGGGCCTGATCCTGCGTGTCTGGGTTCCTGCCCACAGCCCCAACTCAGGGGAAGCAGCCCCTGAGGCAAGACCTGCTGGAGGAGCCCTGCGCCCCCGCCTGATAGGCGAGTGCACAGCCAGCAGGGAAGCGAGCCTCCTCGGGGGAAGAGGAGGCAGCCCAGCCCCGTCAAGTTGAAAGCCCTGCTTGCACGGAGCTAAGTGCGCCTCCAGTACGGCAGAGCTCTAGCTCTGCTCAGAGCCCCGATCTGGCAGAGTTCCTGGCGCGAGGCTGCTCTGCCGGGGGCTAGCCTTGCCCAGACTTGCCTTGCTTTTAGGCTGCCTCTCCAGGAAGGAGCAGGCAGCAGGAGCCTGGGAGTCGCCACTGGCGCCTTTCTTGCCTCAGCTCCAATCCTGCCTTGCCTTTGCACTTAGGTCCCAGTCCTCCTTAAGGAGAGCTTAGGGGCTGGTGGGTTGCACACTGCCAAGGGCTCCAGCAGTGAGAATTCTGTCAGAGGGAAGGGAAGGGCAACTGCAGGGCTCCTCCAGCGGTTGCTTGGCCGCCCAGATTCAGCGCCACACGGAGAGCACCAGGCTCCCAGGGCCCCTGGCTGGGGTTTTCAGCCCCGCACACACGGAGGCTGATTCCTTGGGTGCCCAGAAAGTGTATGACAGACGTAGGTTCCCTAGCACTCTCCTCCCCAGCAGAGACATGTGCAGGTGTTTGGGGCCTGATCCTGCGTGTCTGGGTTCCTGCCCACAGCCCCAACTCAGGGGAAGCAGCCCCTGAGGCAAGACCTGCTGGAGGAGCCCTGCGCCCCCGCCTGATAGGCGAGTGCACAGCCAGCAGGGAAGCGAGCCTCCTCGGGGGAAGAGGAGGCAGCAAGTCCCCGTCAAGCTGAAATCCCTGCTTACACGAAGCTAAGTGCGACTCCAGTACGGCAGATCTCTAGCTCTGTTCAGAGGCCCGATCTGGCAGAGTTCCTGGCACCAAGATGCTCTGCCATAGGCGAGCCTTGCGCAGACTTGCCTTGCTTTAAGGCTCCCTCCCCAGGAAGGAGCAGGCTGTGTGAGGCTCGGAAACGCCACTGGCGCCTTCCTGGCTTCAGCTCTACCCCTGCCTTGCCTTTGCACTTAGGTCCCAAGCGTCCTTGAGGAGGGCTTAGGGGCTGGTGGGTTGCACACTGCCAAGGGCTCCAGCAGTGAAAGCTCTGTCAGAGGGAAGCGAAGGGCAACAGCAGGGCTCCTTCAGCGGTTCCTTGGCCGCCCAGACAAAGCTCCGCACGGAGAGCACCAGGTTCCAAGGGCCCCTGGCTGGGTTTTGCATCCCCACACTCCCAGAGGCTGACTCCGTGGGTGCCTAGAAAGTGTGTGAGAGACGTAGGTTCCCTAGCACTCTCCTCCCCAGCAGAGACATGTGCAGGTGGTTGGGGCCTTATCCTGCGTGTCTGGGTTCCTGCCCACAGCCTCAACTCAGGGGAAGCAGCCCCTGAGGCAAGACCTGCTGGAGGAGCCCTGCGGCCCCGCCTGATAGGCGAGAGCACAGCCAGCAGTGTAGCGAGCCTCCTCGGGAGAAGAGGAGGCAGCCCGAGCCCAGTCAAGAGGAAAGCCCTGCTTGCACGGAGCTAAGTGGCCTCCAGTACGGCAGAGCTCTAGCTCTGCTCAGAGCCCCGATCTGGCAGAGTTTCTGGCGCGAGGCTGCTCGCCGGGGGCTCGCCTTGCCCAGACTTGCCTTGCTTTTAGGCTGCCCTCCCAGGAAGGAGCTGTCTGAGCGAGCCTGGGAGACGCCACTGGTCGCCTTCCTTGCCTCAGCTCCAATCCTGCCTTGCCTTTGCACATTAGGTCCAGTGCCGTCGTTAGGAGAGCTTAGGGGTGGTGGGTTGCACACTGCCAAGGGCTTCAGCAGTGAGAGCATTCTGTCAGAGGGAAGGGAAGGGCAACTGCAGGGCTCCTCCAGCGGTTGCTTGGCCGCCCAGATTCAGCGCCACACGGAGAGCACCAGGCTCCCAGGCCCCTGGCTGGGGTTTTCAGCCCCGCACACACGGAGGCTGATTCCTTGGGTGCCCAGAAAGTGTATGACAGACGTAGGTTCCCTAGCACTCTCCTCCCCAGCAGAGACATGTGCAGGTGTTTGGGGCCTGATCCTGCGTGTCTGGGTTCCTGCCCACAGCCCCAACTCAGGGGAAGCAGCCCCTGAGGCAAGACCTGCTGGAGGAGCCCTGCGCCCCCAGCCTGATAGGCGAGTGCACAGCCAGCAGGGAAGCGAGCCTCCTCGGGGGAAGAGGAGGCAGCAAGTCCCCGTCAAGCTGAAATCCCTGCTTCACGAAGCTAAGTGCGACCTCCAGTACGGCAGATGCTCTAGCTCTGTTCAGAGGCCCGATCTGGCAGAGTTCCTGGCACCAAGATGCTCTGCCATAGGCGAGCCTTGCCGCAGACTTGCCTTGCTTTAAGGCTCCCTCCCCAGGAAGGAGCAGGCTGTGTGAGGCTCGGGAAACGCCACTGGCGCCTTCCTGGCTTCAGCTCTACCCCTGCCTTGCCTTTGCACTTAGGTCCCAAGCGTCCTTGAGGAGGGCTTAGGGGCTGGTGGGTTGCACACTGGCCAAGGGCTCCAGCAGTGAAAGCTCTGTCAGAGGGAAGCGAAGGGCAACAGCAGGGCTCCTTCAGCGGTTCCTTGGCCGCCCAGACAAGCTCCGCACGGAGAGCACCAGGCTTCCAAGGCCCCTGGCTGGGTTTTTGCATCCCGCACACTACCAGGAGGCTGACTTCCTTGGGTGCCTAGAAAGTGTGTGAGAGACGTAGGTTCCCTAGCACTCTCCTCCCCAGCAGAGACATGTGCAGGTGGTTGGGGCCTTATCCTGCGTGTCTGGGTTCCCGCCCACAGCCTCAACTCAGGGGAAGCAGCCCTGAGGCAAGACCTGCTGGAGGAGCCCTGCGCCCCGCCTGATAGGCGAGAGCACAGCCAGCAGTGTAGCGAGCCTCCTCAGGAGAAGAGGAGGCAGCCAGCCCAGTCAAGAGGAAAGCCCTGCTTGCACGGAGCTAAGTGGCGCTCCAGTACGGCAGAGCTCTAGCTCTGCTCAGAGCCCCGATCTGGCAGAGTTTCTGGCGCGAGGCTGCTCTGGCGGGGGCTACGCCTTGCCAGACTTGCCTTGCTTTTAGGCTCCTCCCCAGGAAGGAGCAGGTGCTGAGGCTCGGAAACGCCATGGGCCTTCCTGGCTCAGCTTACCATGCCTTGCCTTTGCACTTAGGTCCAACGTCTTGAGGAGGCTTAGGGTGGTGGTTGCACACTGCAAGGGCTCCAGCAGTGAAGCTCTGTCAGAGGGAAGGGAAGGGCAACTGCAGGCTCCTCCAGCGGTTTTCTGGCCCAGAATCAGCGCCACGGAGAGCACCAGGTCCAGGCCCCTGCTGGTTTTAGCCCACACACACGGAGCTGATTCGTGGGTGCCCAGAAAGTGTATGAGACGTAGGTTCCTAGCACTCTCCTCCCCAGCAGAGACATGTGTTTGGGAGGGCTTAGGATCGTGAGTTCCACACTTCCAAGGGCTCCAGCACTGAGAGCTCTGTCGACGGAAGGGAAGGGCAACTGCAGAGCTCCTTCAGCTGTTGCTTGCTGTCCAGACTCAGCGCCACATTGAGAGCACCATGCACCCAGGGCCCCTGGGTGTGTCTGCAGCCAGCAGGCTGGCGACTCACTTGTGGTCTCCCATCATTTGCCTGAAATACATAGGTTCCTAATGCTCTTCTCCCAGCAGAGCTGTGTGCAGGTTGTTGGGCCTGCCCCTGCGTGTCTGGGTTCCCGCCCACAACCCCAGCTCAGGGGAAGTAACCCCTGAGCCAAGACCTGCAGGAGGCGAGGTATGGCTCCGCCTGGAAGCCGAGTGCACAGGACAAGTGGAAGGGAGCCTCCCCGGGGAAGAGGAGGCAGCCCAGTCGCCTGCTGCTGCAAGCCTTGCTGGGGTGGAGCCGAGTGCGCCTCCAGTATGGCAGAGCTCCAGCTCCGCTGAGAGCCCTGATCTGGCAGAGTTCCTTGCGCGAGCTGCTCTGCCTGGGGCGAGCCTTGCCCAGACTTGCCTGGCTTCTAGACTTCCTGCCCAGGAAGGAGCAGTCTGCACGAGGTTGGGAGACGCCACTGGCACTTCCTGGCCTCAGCTCTGCTCCTGCCTTGCCTTTGCACCTAGGCCCCAGGCGTTCTTGTGGTGGCTTAGGGCCGGTGGCTTCCACACTGCCAAGGGCTCCAACAGTGAGAGCTCTGTTCGAGGGAAATGAAGGGTATATTTGGAATGCAATCGTTTATCAGATGTGAGACCCACACCTTCACCCTGAACCCTCACCCCCGAGCCCTTACCCTCGCCCTCACCCACACCCCACCCTGAACCCTCCCTCACCTACCCTCACCTTAGCTCATACCTCACCCCTAACCCTAACCCTCACGCTCACCCCTCACCCTAACAAGTTGGGGGCTGTTCTGCACACTGTAACCTTAACCCTTCCCTCACCCGACACCTATCCACATCCTAACCCTAACCACTTCATAGTCACGCCCTCAACCCTATACTTACCCTTGAAGTACGTACTGCATCATCTTCGTTTTGGACACTTCCCATGCATAACAAAAGACAAGGTTGGAATGTTTCAAACATCGATCCAAACCCATTATCCACATAAAAGGATATAAATACTCTGATCACATCATTTAAATCTCTTGCATCACAAAATACCTCTCCACCACGTATCAATCGCCATTGATGGATCACATCTATCTCATACATTTTATACTTAGCAATCAGATACGCACCCGTAATCTGGGTAATTATATTACACAGATATATTGATACCATAAATATTTCAACAAATTCCACTTTCTACGATGAGTTCAATCTTCACAAAAGTAGGATGAACGCACCTGTTTCCACTAGGATCCATAGCATTGCACAAAGTGACAGTGAGCGTGAAAATCTTAATGATGACCACCGGAAAGAAGGTCAGCACGGCTGATATCACAGATTTTAGTTCCATACGACTTCTACCAAATCCATAAGAAAGACATATGCATAGGAAACTACAATTGAAGCAAGTCTATTGAGATAAATATTGGACATCAATTGTATGAATCTTTAAGGCATACTGCAGACATTCTTCAGACATTCTTCAAATTCATAGAATGACAACAAAGTATGGCTACGTACAATCCATTCGGTTTTATAACACTCATGAATAACTCACAAGTCATTGAAATACCAGATGACACTTTCAAATAGCTTTGATCTACAACAAGGCTGTAAACAGAAGTTAAAATCGAAATACATGAACTAAATCTCATAGATATAAAAACATCCCTTGGTAGTGAATCGATTCACATTAGTTATTAGGGCTTTCATGCACAGATCCACGGGGCATATACAGAACCATTCCTCCAACAAAACTGAAGAATGACTTTAAAATCGCAAACAAACATGAGTATATGTGTTCACACTTCATGGAGCAAGGGTTTCTTCGATCTGAAAACTGGCGTCGATGAAGGACTGTGTGAAGAATACTTCAAAGTCTATTTGGCAAACACAGCCTACGTTGGCTATATTTAGTCCTCAGATGAATGGAATGTCATGAGTATGGGCGTTTCAAAGAAGCAGCCTGTGAAGCTGTGGACCTATTGGGATGCGTGGTATACCACATTCACACGTTTCAGTAGCATTGGTGCAAAAACGATACACTTCTCAGGGGAAGCTTCTACATGGACTCTTGGGATCAGAGCTCTAACTCATACACACATACTTTTCCTTGAAAATGATCCTGCATGATAAGCAAACAAAACACTGGATGAACACCTAGACGGTGAGCTCTTACTAAATGATTTGAAAGCAGTAGATGGAATGAGCTGATGAGGAAGACTACAAACGAGTCATCTTCTTCAACTTGGTCAAACTGCTCATAGTCATACAAGTGAATGAAAAGTGAGCCTGTTGTCATTCAATCTGTTTGAAAAGAAAGAGAATAATACAACAAATTAGCAATCTTATTTTCTTCATAAACATTATATTATTTCTGCACAGCTTTCTTACTGGCATGAATAGAATATCTGCAATAATCACTTGTCACAGTGAAATGGATTCACATTCGATATCGATTCACATCTAGAATTGATGCCATAGCTGTTTGATACTATTGCTTGAGTGAATGCAACTTATGTGACTTCACAAACTACAAACACGACTAACATAATAGGTATTAAAAACCTTGAGTGACATGAGCGTGAAGACTTAGTAGAGTTGCTCTCAAGAATCATGATACTATTCTTCACTCCAGCCCATAGGACTGGAATCTGTACATTAACACCCCTGCAAAAGAAACGGGAAGGATAGAATAATAATAAAGGAACTTCATAACTATATTCCTACTGTCAACATTCAACACTATGTTTTCTTTTCAACTGACTTTCATATTTGGTCTACTGTAACCTCTTCTGTGTTCATTTTATGCTAAACTTATTGCCAACAGTAAAATTACCATATGAGCTCTAATGAATTTTTTACTTGCAAAGCTAGTGATAGAACCAAAGGCCAATATCTACATCAAACAGGAGGAATGGAATGGAAACTGTAAACAATTTGATGGAATAGCATTTCCGTGCTCCTATTCAGTCAAACGGACATTCCAAAGGATGTGATTTTTCTGAAAGTTTATTTCGGAAACTTGGAAGTGGATGACTGCAAACAATAAAACGAATAATATATTGATACATAATACGAATAATATACAGTGGGTCATTCTTTTTTCTATTGCCACAGCTAACTGACTGGAAGTCAGTTGTCGTAACTACTACTAACAGAAGACCCTCACCGATGAGTGAAGATATATAGGAAAATCCATAATAGATCTAAAAAACCGTCAAAGATAAAATGGTCATGAAAAAATACAGTGACAGTTTAGTTTGGGCTGTGTGGAGGCTCGTGGGACGAACTTGTATCCCACTGTGCAGAGGTTTGCAGCAGTGGAGCTCCTGTCAGGCAAAGGGTTCCAGAATATCCTGACGATTTCCATCTACTAGGCTGTGGTGAGCTCAAGCAATACATACTCCAGAGGACAGAAGACAGACGTCTACTGCACTTAGGGAGAAGGGGAATGTTGCTGCTCACCTAAGTACAAGTGTAGAAGCAACACCTCGGTGATTCGATCTTTAAAGACTCCATACATATGAGAAAGACTGGTATGAATAATCCTTCAGAAGCGCCTTCTCAGAACCTCCTCCCATCATAAGCACAAGCATAATGAAAACACTGAGTTTTCATGGGCTCACGCAAAATTAACTCACTTATGACTTTGCTTTGAAAGAGTTTGAACTACTCATTGTT
>NW_017195425.1:0-8925 GCF_001704415.2 Capra hircus
CGGGAACTCCAAAGGGTCCTTCAACCCTTGCTGCAACTCAAGAAGTTTCCCCGACATACCCGTCTCCACTCGAGAGGAAGCTCGAGAGTTCGCCCCACATCCAGAGGAGCCCGTTTCCGCCTCCTAGCTCGAAGGAGGGATCCTTTCCCTGCGTGGTCGGGAAAGATTCCCCGCGTTCCGTCGCTTCTCAAGAGGATGCGCTCTCCACAGGAAAGGCGAGAGGAACTCCTTGGTTGTGCCACCATTCCCAGAGTCCCCCAGATGTCTCAGTCCATTCCAGGGAAACCTGTTTTCCCTGCACTGCATCGACTTTCAAGCCGAGGATCGACTCACACCACGGTGGCACGTGGACAGCCCTGTGGGAAAACTTCGTGGGAAAGCCTCCTGTGAAAGCCTCAAGGGAAAGCCACAGATCCCTTGATCCACGCGAAGGGAAGCGTGATACTGCTGCTACAGCTTGGGAGGAAATCGCACGTGCATGCCCCAACTCGAGACGAGGACTGGCTCCCCTGGGGAGACTCCAGAAGTACCCCAAGATCCATGTCAGCACTGGAGAGGAATCCTCAGGTTCTGGCAACAACTCCACACTAGGTCTTAGGCACCGCATCGACGGGAGAGGAATCCCCAGAAGACGCCAAGCAACTCGCATGGGGACTGGCCTTTCCTGAGGCCACAGGCGGGTCCCTGAGGTCCCCTCGTAAGTCGAGAGCACCAGCCGCAACTCGAGAAAATCGAGGAGGTTCTCCCCTCCAGGCGAGATGAGGCCCATTTCCGCTGAGGCGTCTCGAGGCTAATCACACCTAACTCTGGAACTTCCAAAGGGTCCTTCACACCCTTGCTGCAACTCAAAAAGTTCCCCGACATACCCGTCTCCACTCGAGAGGAAGCACGAGAGTCCCGCCCACATCCAGAGGAGCCCCGTTTCCGCTCCTAGCTCGAGAGGAGGGATCCTTTCCCTGCGTGGTCGGGAAAGAATTCCCGGTGTTCCCGTCGCATCTCAAGAGGAGGCGCTCTCCACAGGAAAGGCGAGAGGAACTCCAGGGTCGTGCAACCATTCCCAGAGTCCCCAGATGTCTCAGTCCATTCCAGGGAAACCTGTTTTCCTGCACTGCATCGACTTTCAAGCGAGGATCGCCTCACACCACGGTGGCACGTGGACAGCCTGTGGGAAAACTTCGTGGGAAAGCCTCCTGTGAAAGCCTCAAGGAAAGCCACAGATCCCTTGATCCACGCGAAGGGAAGCGTGATACTGCTGCTACAGCTTGGGAGGAAATCGCACGTGCATGCCCAACTCGAGACGAGGACTGGCTCCCTGGAGACTCCAGAAGTACCCCAAGGTCCATGTCAGCACTGGAGAGGAATCCTCAGGTTCGGCACCGACACACACATGGTCTTGTGCCCCGTAATCGATGGGAGAATATCCGAGACACCCCGAGCAACTCGCATGGGACAGCCTTTCCTGAGCCACCAGACCGGGTCCCTGAGGTCCCGTCGTAACTCGAAAGCACTGCCGCAACTCGAGAGAATCCAGGAGTTCTCCCGTCCAGGCGAGATGATGCCATTTCTGTTGAGGCATCTCGAGCTAATCACACCTAACCTCTGGAATTCCAGAGGTCCTTCACACCTTGCTGCACCTCAAGAAGTTCCCGACATACTCGTCTCCACTCGAGAGAAAGCACGAGAAACGCCAACATCAGAGGAGCCCCGTTTCCACTCATAGCTCGAGAGGGGATCCTTTCCTGCGTGGTCGAGACAGAATTCCCGCGTTCCCGTCGCATCTCAAGAGGAGGCGCTCTCCACTGGAAATTCGAGAGGAATTCCAGGGTCGTGTCACATTCCAGAGTCCCCAGATATCTCTGTCCATTCCAGGGAAACCTGTTTTCCTGCACTGCCTCGACTTTCAAGCGAGGATCGACTCACACAATGGTGGCACGTGGACAGACCAGTGGGAAAGCCTCGTGGAAAGCCTCGAGGGAAGGCTTCGAGGAAAGCCACAGATCCCTTGATCACGCAAGGGAAACGTGACACTGCCGCTACAGCTCGGGAGGAAATGGCACCTGCATGCCCCCAATGGAGAACGAGTACTGACTCCCCTGGGGAGACTCCAGAAGTACCCAAGATCCAATGTCAGCACGGGAGAGGAATCTTAAGGTTCCGGCACCGACTCCACACAAGGTCTTAGGCCCCGCCATCGACGGGAGAGGAATACCGAGAGGCCCCCGAGCAACTCGCATGGGGACTGGCCTTTTCTGAGGCCACCAGAGCGGGTCTCTGAGGTCCCCGACCTAAGTCGAGAGCACCTGGCCGCAACTCGAGAAAATCCAGGAGGTTCTCCCCTCCGGGCGAGATGAGGCCCATTTCCGCTGAGGCGCTCTCGAGGCTAATCACATCTTACCTCTGGAACTTCGAAAGCGTCCTTCACACCCTTGTTGCAACCTAAGAAGTTCCCCGACATACCCGTCTCCACTCGAGAGGAAGCACGAGAGTCCCGCCCACATCCAGAGGAGCCCCGTTTCCGACTCCTAGCTCAAGAGGAGGGATCCTTTCCCTGCGTGTCGGGAAAGAATTCCCGGCGTTCCCGTCGCATCTCAAGAGGAGGCGCTCTCCACAGGAAAGGCGAGAGGAACTCCAGGGTCGTGCCACATTCCCAGAGTCCCCCAGATGTCTCAGTCCATTCCAGGGAAACCTGTTTTCCCTGCACTGCCTCGACTTTCAAGCCGAGGATCGACTCACACCACGGTGGCACGTGGGACAGCCCTGTGGATAAGACTCGTGGGAAAGCCCTGTGGGAAAGCCTAGTGTGAAAGTCACAGAGGAACTCGAGGGTCGTGCCACCATTCCCAGAGTCCGCCAGAAAATTCCTTGTCGGGAATTTTATTGGCCTTCCGCGTAAACCTAGCTATTCAGCCTTTTTCCTCCAGTTAATCTTCTTACTACCCTATAATTTCTTAATCTAATCTTACATTAATAAATACACAAGACTTTCCACGTCAACGCCGTTCATTCCGTCGAATTCCCTGGATGCAGCGTGGCTGGACACCGGCACACTGAGATATCTGGGGGACTCTTGGAATGATGGCACGACACTGGAGTTTCTCTCCCCTTTCCTGTGGAGAGCGCCTCCTCATGAGATGCGACGGGAACACCGGGAATTCTTTCCGGAACATACAGGGAAAGGATACCTGACCGCGAGGTACGAGGCTGAAACGGGGCTCCTCTGGATGTGGTCGGGAACTCTTGTTCTTCCTCTCGAGTGGAGAGGGGTATGTCGGGGATCTTCTTGAGTTGCAGCAAGGGTGTGAAGGACCCTTTGGAAGTTCCAGAGGTTAGGTGTGAATAGACTCGAGACGCCTCAGCGGAAATGGGCCTCATCTCGACTGCAGGGGAGAACCTCCTGGGTTTTCTCGAGTTTCAGCAGGTGCTCTCCAGTTACGACCGGGTCTTATGTAACCCGCTCTGGTCTGCTCAGGTAATGCCAGTCGACTTGGAGTTGCTAAGGGGGCCTCTCGGGATTCCTCTCCAGGTCGATGACGGGCCTAAGACCTTGTTTGGAATCGGTGCCCGAACCTGAGGTTTCCTCTCCAGTGCTGACATGGATCTTGGGGTACTACTGGAGTCTCCACAGGGTAGTCATCTTCATCTCCAATGGGGGCATGCACGTGCGCTTTTCTCCCGAGCATTAGGAGCAGAGTCAATTTTCCCGTTGGGTTGATCAAGGGGTTTCTTGTTTTCCCTCGAGGCTTTCCCACGAGGCTTTCCCACGAGGCTTTCCCACAGGGCTGTCCCACGTGCCACCATCGTGTGAGTCAGTCCTCCCCGTGAACGTCGAGGCAGTGAAGGGTAAACAAGTTCCTCTGGAAAGGACTGAGACATCTGGGGGACTCTTGGAATGGTGGAACGACCCTGGAGTTCCTCTCACCTTTCTCTTGGAGCGTGCCTCCTCTTGAGATGCGACAGGTACGACAGGAATTTTTCCCGGCCAATCAGGGAAAGGATCCCTCATCTTGAGCCAGGAGGGGGAATTGGGGCTCCTCTGGATGTGGGTGGTACCCTGGTGATTCCTATGGAGTGACGACGGGTCTCTCCTGGAACCTCTTGAGTTGCAGCTAGGGTGTGAAGGACCCTTTGGAAGTTCCAGAGGTTAGGTGTGATTAGCGTCGGAGACGCCTCAGCGGAAATGGGCCTCATCTCGCCTGGAGGGGAGAACCTCCTGGATTTTCTCTAGTTGCGGCAGGTGCTCTCGACTTACGACGGGGACCACAGGGACCCGCTCTAGTGGCCTCAGGAAGGGCCAGGAGCCATGCGAGTTCCTCGGGGCCTCTCAGGATTCCTCTCCCTTTGATGCCGGGGCCTAAGACCTTGTGTGGAGTCGGTGCCGGAACCGGAGGATTCCTCTCCAGTGTGGACATGGATCTTGGGGTACTTCTGGAGTCTCCCCAAGGGAGTTAGTCATCGTCTTGTGTGGGGGCATGAACGTGCGCTTTCCTCCCGAGCTGTAGCAGCAGTGTCACGCTTCCCTTTGCATGGATCAAGGGATCTGTGGCTTTCCCTCGTGGCTTTCCCACGAGGCTTTCCCACAGGGCTGTTTCATGTGCCCATCGTGGTGTGAGTCGATCTTCGGCTAGAAATTCGAGGCAGTGCAGGGAAATCAGGTTTCCCTGAAATGGACTGAGACATCTGGGGGACTCTGGGAATGGTGGCACGACCCTGGAGTTCCTCTCGCCTTTCCTGTGGAGAGCGCCTCCTCTTGAGATGCGCCAGGAACGCCAGGAATTCTTTCCTGTCTACGCAGGGAAAGGATCCCTCCTCTCGAGCTAGGAGGCGGAAACGGGGCTCCTCTGGATGTGGGCGGGTCTCTGGTGCTTCCTCTCGTGTGGAGACGGGTATGTCGGGGAACTTCTTGAGTTGCAGCAAGGGTGTGAAGGACCCTTTGGAAGTTCCAGATGTTAGGTATGGTTAGCCTCGAGACGCCTCAGAGGAAAAGGGCCTCATCTCGCCTGGAGGGGAGAACCTCCTGGATTTTCTCGAGTTGCGGCAGGTGCTCTTGACTTACTACGGGGACCTCAGGGAACCGCTCTGGTGGCCTCAGGAAAGGCCAGTCCCCATGCGAGTTGCTCTGGGGCCTCTCGGGATTCCTCTCCCGTCGATGCCGGGGCCTAAGACCCTGTGTGGAGTCGGTGCCGGAACCTGAGGTTTCCTCTCCAGTGCTGACATGGATCTTGGGGTACTTCTGAAGTCTTCCCAGGGGAGTTAGTCGTCGTCTTGTGTGGGGGCATGAACGTGCGCTTTCCTCCCGAGCTGTAGCAGCAGTGCAACGCTTCCCTTCGCGTGGATCAAGGGATCTGTGGCTTTCCCTCGTGGCTTTCCCACGAGGCTTTCCCACAGTGCTGTCCCACGTGCCATCGTGGTGTGAGTCGATCCTCGGCTAGAAATTCGAGGCAGTGCAGGGAAATCAGGTTTCCCTGAAATGGACTAAGACATCTGGGGGACTCTGGGAATGGTGGCACGACCCTGGAGTTCCTCTCGCCTTTCCTGTGGAGAGCACCTCCTCTTGAGATGCGACAGGAACGCCCGGAATTCTTTCCCGACCACGCAGGGAAAGGATCCCTCCTCTCGAGCTAGGAGGCGGAAACGGGGCTCCTCTGGATGTGGGCGGGTCTCTGGTGCTTCCTCTCGAGTGGAGACGGGTATGTCGGGGAACTTGTTGAGTTGCAGCAAGGGTGTGAAGGGTCCTTTGCAAGTTCCAAAGGTTAGGTGTGACTAGCCTCGAGACGCCTCAGCGGAAATGGGCCTCATCTCGCCCTGGAGGGGAGAACCTCCTGGATGTTCTCAAGTTGCGGCAGGTGCTCTCGACTTACGACGGGGACCTCAGGGACCCGCTCTGGTGGCCTCAGGAAAGGCCAGTCCCCAAGCGAGTTGCTCGGGGGCCTCTCGGGATTCTTCTCCCGTAGATGCCGGGGCCTAAAACCTTGTGTGGAGACGGTGCCGGAACCTGAGGATTCCTCTCCAGTGCTGACATGGATCTTGGGGTATTTCTGGAGTCTCCCCAGGGGAGTCAGTCCTCGTCTCGAGTGGGGGCATGCACGTGCGCTTTCCTCCCGAGCTGTAGCAGCAGTGTCACGCTTCCCTTCGCCTGGATCAAGGGATCTGTGCCTTTCCCTTGAGGCTCTCCCACGAGGCTTTCCCAGAAGGCTTTCTCACAGGGCTGTCCCACGTGCCACCGTGGTGTGAGTCGATCCTCGGCTTGAAAGTCGCGGCAATCGAGGGAAAACAGATTTCCCTGGAATGGACTTAGACATCTGCGAGACTCTGGAATGGTGGCAAGACCCGGGAGTTCCTCTCGCCTTCCAGTGGAGAGCGCCTCCTCTTGAGATGCGACGGGAATGCCGGGAATTCTTTCCCGACCACGCAGGGAAAGGATCCCTCCTCTCGAGCTAGGAGGCGGTAACGGGGCTCCTCTGGATGTGGGCGGGCTCTCGTGCTTACTCTGGAGTAGAGACGGGAATGTCGGGGAACTTCTTGAGTGGCAGCAAGGGTGTGAAGGACCCTTTGGAAGTTCCAGAAGTTAGGTGTGATTAGCCTCGAGACGCCTCAGCGGAAATGGGCCTCATCTCGCCTGGTGGGGACAACCTCCTGGATTGTTTCTAGTTGCGGCAGGTCCTCTCGTCTTACGACGGAGACCTCAGGGACCCGCTCTGGTGGCCTCAGGAAAGGCCAGTCCCCATGCGAGTTGCTCGGGGGGCCTCTCGGGATTTCTCTGCCGTTCATGCCGGGGCTTAAGACCTTGTGTGGAGTCGGAGCCGGAACGTGAGGATTACTCTCCAGTGCTGACATGGATCTTGGGGTACCTCCGGAGTCTCCCCAGGGGAGTCAGTCCTCGTCTCAAGTAGGGGCATGCACGTGTGCTTTCCTCCCGAATTGCAGCAGCAGTGTCACGCTTCCCTTCCCGAGGATCAAGGGATCAGTGGCTTTCCCTTGGGGCTTTCCCATGAGGCTTTCACACGAGGCTTTCCCACAGGGCTGTCCCACGTGCCACCGTGGTGTGAGTCGATCCTCGGCTTGAAAAGTTGAGGCAGTGCAGGGAAAACAGGTTTCCCTGGAATGGACTGAGATATCTGGGGGCACTCTGGGAATGGTGGCACCACCCTGGAGTTCCTATCGCCTTTCCTGTGGAGAGGGCCTCTTTTTTGAGATGCGACGGGAACGCCGGGAATTCTTTCCCCACCACGCAGGGAACGGATCCCTGCTCTCGAGCTAGGAGGCGGAAACGGGGCTCCTCTGGATGTGGGCGGGACTCTCGTGCTTCCTCTCGAGTGGAGATGGGTTTACCTGGGAACTTCTTAAGTTGCAGCAGGGGTGTGAAGGACCCTTTGGAAGTTTCAGAGGTTATGTGTGATTAGCCTCGAGATGCCTCAGCGGAAATGGGCCTCATCACGCCTGGAGGTGAGAACCTCCTGGATTTTCTCGAGTTGCGGCAGGTGCTCTCAACTTACAAAGGGCACAATAGGGACCCGCTCTGTTGGCCTTAGGAAAGGCCAGTCCCCATGCGAGTTGCTCGGGGGCCTCTCGGGATTCCTCTCCCGACGATGCCGGGGCCTAAGACCTTGTGTGGAGTCAGTGCTGGAACCTGAGGATTCCTCTCCAGTGCTGACATGGATCTTGGGGTACTTCTGGAGTCTCCCCAGGGGAGTCAGTCCTGGTCTCGAGTTTGGGTATGCACGTGCGCTTTCCTCCCGAGCTCTAGCAGCATTGTCACGCTTCCTTCGCGTGGAACAAGGGATCTGTGGCTTTCCCTCGAGGCTTTCCCAAGAGGCTTTCCAATGAATCCTTCCCACAGGCCTCTCCCACGTGCCACCATGGTGTGAGTCGATCCTCGGCTTGAAAGTCGAGGCAGTGCAGGGAAAACAGGTTTCCCTGGAATGGACTGAGACATCTGCGGGACTCTGGGAATGGTGGCCGGACCCTGGAGTTCCTCTCGCCTTTCCTGTGGAGAGCTCCTCTTTTTGAGATGCGACGGGAACGCAGGGAATTCTTTCCCGACCACGCAGGGAAAGGATCCCTCCTTTCGAGCTAGGAGGTGGAAACTGGGCTCCTCTGGATGTGGGTGGGACTCTCGTGCTTCCTCTCGAGTGGAGACGGGTATGTCGAGGAACTTCTTGAATTGCAGCAAGGGTGTGAAGGACCCTTTGGAAGTTCCAGAGTTTAGGTGTGATTAGCCTCGAGACGCTGCTGCGGAAATGGGCCTAATCTCTCCTGGAGGGGAGAACCTCCTGGATTTTCTCGAGTTGCGGCAGGTGCTCTCGACTTATGATGGTGACCTCAGGGACCCGCTCTGGTGGCCTCAGGCAAGGCCAGTCCCCAGCGAATTTGGTCGACGGCATCTCGGGATTCCTCTCCTGTCGATGCCGGGGCCTAAGACCTTGTGTGGAGTCGGTGCCGGAACCTGAGGTTTCCTCTCCGGTGCTGACATGGATCTTAGGGTATTTCTGGAGTCTCCCCAGGGGAGTCAGTCCTCGTCTCGTATTGGGGCATGCACGTGCGATTTCTCTCGAGTTGTAGCAGTAGTGTCACGCTTCCCTTCGCGTGGATCAAGGGATCTGTGCCTTTCCCTCAAGGCTTGCCCAGGAGGCTTTCCCACAGGGCTGTCCCACGTGCCACCATGGTGTGAGTCAATCCTCGCTTGAAAGTCGAGGCAGTGCAGGGAAAACAGGTTTTCCTGGAATGGACTGAGACATCTGGGGGACTCTGGGAATGGTGGCACGACCCTGGAGTTCCTCTCGCCTTTCCTGTGGAGAGCGCCTCCTCTTGAGATGCGACGGAAAACGCCGGGAATTCTTTCCCGACCACACAGAGGTATACAGAGGATCTCCCCTTTTCCTCCTTTTTATTTTTTCGAGCTAGTGGAGGTCGGAAACGGTTATAGTT
>NW_017195426.1:0-8925 GCF_001704415.2 Capra hircus
GAGACGGGTATGTCGGGGATCTTCTTGAGCTGCAGCAAGGGTGTGAAGGACACTTTCGAAGTTCCAGAGGTTAGATGTTTTAGCCTCGAGCCCCCTCAGCGGAAATGGGCCTCATCTCGCCTGGAGGGGAGAACCTCCTGGATTTTCTCGAGTTGCGGCAGGTGGTCTCGACTTACGACGGGGACCTCAGGGACCCGCTCTGGTGGCCTCAGGAAAGGCCAGTCCCCATGCGAGTTGCTCGGGGGCCTCTCGGGATTCCTCTCCCGTCGATGCCGGGGCCTAAGACCTTGTGTGGAGTCGGTGCCGGAACCTGAGGATTCCTCTCCAGTGCTGACATGGATCTTGGGGTACTTCTGGAGTCTCCCCAGGGGAGTCAGGCCTCGACTCGAGTGGGGGCATGCACCTGTGCTTTCCTCCCGAGCTGTAGCAGCAGTGTCACGCTTCCCTTCGCGTGGATCAAGGGATCTGTGTCTTTCCCTCGAGGCTTTCCCATGAGGATTTCCCACGAGGCTTTCCCACAGGGCTGTCCCACGTGCCACCGTGGGGTATGTCGATCGTGAGCTTGAAAGTCGCGGCAGTGCAGGGAAAACAGTTTTCCCTGGAATGGACTGAGACATCTGGTGGACTCTGGGAATGTGGCACGACCATGGAGTTCCTCTCGCTTTTCCTGTGGAGAGCGCCTCCTCTTGAGATGCGACGGGAACGCCCGGATTTCTTTCCCGACCACGCAGCGAAATGATCCCTCCTCTCGAGCTAGGATGGCGAAAACAGGGCTCCTTTGGATGTGGGCGGGACTCTCGTGCTTCCTCTCGAGTGGAGACGGGTATGTCGGGGAACTTCTTGAGTTGCAGCAAGGGTGTGAAGGATCCTTTGGAAGTTCCAGAGGTTAGGTGTGATTAGCCTCGAGGCGCCTCAGCGGAAATGGGCCTCATCTCGCCTGGAGGGGAGAACCTCCTGGATTTTCTCGAGTTGCGGCAGGTGCTCTCGACTTACGATGGGGACCTCAGGGACCCGCTCTGATTTCCTCAGGAAAGGCCAGTCCCCATGCAAGTTGTTTGGGGGCATCTCGGAATTCCTCTCCCGTCAATGCCGGCGCCTTATACCTTGTGTGGAGTCGGTGCTGGAACCTGAGAATAACTCTCCAGTGCTTACATGGTTCTTGGGGTACTTCTGGAGTCTCCCAGGTGAGTCAGTCCTCATCTCTAGTGGGGGCATTCATGTGCACTTTCCTCCAGAGCTGTAGCAGCAGTGTCACGCTTCCCTTCGCCAGGATCCAGGGATCTCTGGCTTTATCTGGAGGCTTTCCCACGATGCTTTTTCATGAGGATTTCCCACAGGGCTGTCCGACGTGCCACCGTGGTGTGAGTCGTTCCTCGGATTGAAAGTCGAGGCAGTGCAGGGAAAACAGGTTTCCCTGGAATGGACTGAGACATCTGGGGGACTCTGGGAATGGTGGCACCACCCTGGAGTTCCTCTCGCCTTTCCTGTGGAGAGCACCTCCCCTTGAGATGTGACGGAAACGCCGGGAATTCTTTCCCGACCACGCAGGGAAAGGATCCCTCCTCTCGAGCTAGGAGGCGGAAACGGGGCTCCTCTGGGTGTGGGCAGGACTCTCGTGCTTCCTCTCGAGTGGAGACTGGTATGTCGGGGATCTTCTTGAATTGCAGCAAGTGTGTGAAGGACCCTTTGGAAGTTCCAGAGCTTTAGGTGTGATAAGATTCGAGACTCCTCAGCGGAAATGGGCCTCATCTCGCCTGGAGGGGAGAACCTCCTGGATTTTCTCGAGTTGCGGCAGGTGCTCTCGACTTACGACGGGGTACCTCAGGGACCCGCTCTGGTGGCCTCAGGAAAGGCCAGTCCCCATGGAGTTGCTCGGGGCCCCTCGGTATTCTTCTCCCGTCGATGCCGGGGGCCTAAGACCTTTTGTGGATTCGGTGGCCAGAACCTGAGGATTCCTCTCCAGTGGCTGACATGGATCTTGGGGTACTTCTGGAATCTCCCCAGGGGAGTCAGTCCTCGTCTCGAGTGGGGCATGCACGTACGCTTTCCTCCGAGCTGTAGCAGCAGTGTCACGCTTCCCTTCGCGATGAACAAGGGATCTGTGGCATTCCCTCAAGTCTTTCCCACGAGGCTTTCCCACGAGGCTTTCCCGCAGGGCTGTCCCACGTGCCACCGTGGTGTGAGTCGATCATTCGGCTTGAAAGTCGAGGCAGTCCAGGGAAACAGGTTTCCCTGGAATGGACTGAGACATCTGGGGGACTCTGGGAATGGTGGCGTGACCTGGAGTTCCTCTCCGCCTTTCCTGTGGAGAGTGCCTCCTCTTGAGATGCGACGGGAACGCCGGGAATTCTTTCCCGACCACGCAGGGAAAGGATCCCTCCTCTCGAGCTAGGAAGCGGAAAAGGCGCTCCTAAGGATGAGGGCGGCACTCTCGTGCTTCCTCTCGAGTGAAGACGGGTATGTCGGGGAACTTCTTGAGTTTGCAGCAAAGGTGTGAAGGACCCTTTGAAAGTTCCAGAGTTTAGGTGTGATAAGCCTCGAGACTCCTCAGCGGAAATGGGCCTCATCTCGCCTGGAGGGGAGAACCTCCTGGATTTTCTCGAGTTGCCGCAGGTGCTCTCGGATTCCGACGGGGACCTCAGGGACACGCTCTAGTGCCCTCAGGAAAGGCCCGTCCCCATGCGAGTTGCTCGTGGGCCTCTAGCGATTCCTCTCCCGTCTATGCCGGGGCCTGAGACATTGTGTGGAGTCGGTGCCGGAACCTGAGGATTCCTCTCCCAGTTCTGACATGGATCTTGGGGTACTTCTGGAGTCTCCCAGGGAGTCAGTCCTCGTCGCGAGTGTGGGCGTGCACGTGTGCTTTCTCCCGAGCTTTAGCAGCAGTGTCACGCTTCCCTTATGCGTGGATCCAGGGATCTGTGGCTTTCTCAGTAGGCTTTCCCACGAGGCTTTCCCACTAGGCTTTTCACAGGGCTCTCCCACGTGCCACCGAGTTCTGAGTCGATCCTCGGCTTGAAAGTCGAGGCATTGCGGGGAAAACAGGTTTCCCTGGAATCGACTGAGACATCTGGGGGCTCTGGAATGGTGGCACGACCCTGAGTTCCTCTCGCCTTTCCTTTGGAGAGCGCCTCTTCTTGAGATGGGATGGGAACGCCGGAAATTCTTTCCCGACCACGAAGGGAAAGGATCCCTCCTCTCGAGCTATGAGGCTGAAACGGGGCTCTTCTGGTTGTGGGCGGGACTCTCGTGCTTCCTTTCGAGTGGAAACGGGTATGTCGGGGAACTTCTTGAGTTGCAGCAATGGTGTGAAGGGCCCTTTGGAAGTTCCAGAGGTTAGGTGTGATTAGCCTCGAGATGCCTCAGCGCAAATGGGTCTCATCTCGCCTGGAGGGGAGAACCTCCTGGATTTTTTCGAGTTGCGCCAGGTGCTCTCGACTTACGACGGGGACCTCAGGGACCCGCTTTGGTGGCCTCAGGAAAGGCCACTCCCCATGCGAGTTGCTCGGGAGCCTCTCGTGATGTCTCTCCCTCTCCAATGCTGTCTTGGATCTTGACTGGCCTTTCCTGAGGCCACCAGAGCGGGTCCCTGCGGTCCCCATTGTAAGTCGAGAGCACCTGCCGCAACTGGAGAAAATCAAGGATGTTCTCCCCTCCAGGCAAAATGAAGCCTATTTCCGCTGACACATCTCAAGGCTAAGCACACTTAAACTCTGGAACTTCCAAAGGGTCCTTCACACCCTTGCTGCAAATCAAGAAGTTCCCCGACATACCCGTCTGCACTTAAGAGGAAGCACGATAGTTCCGCCCACATCCAGAGGAGCCCCGTTTCCGCCTCATAGCTCGAGAGGAGGGATCCTTTCCCTTCGAGGTCGGGAAAGAATTCCCGGCGTTCTCGTCGCATCTCAAGAGGAGGCGCTCTCCACAGGAAAGGCGAGAGGAACTCCAGGGACATGCCACCATTCTCCGAGTCCCCCAGATGTCTCAGTCCATTCCAGGGAAACCTGTTTCCCCGCACTGACTCGACTTTCAAGCCGAGGATCGACTCACACCACTGTGGCACGTGGGACAGCCCTGTGGCAAAGCCTCGTGGGAAAGCCTCGTGGGAAAGCCTCGAGGGAAAGCCACAGATACCTTGATCCACGAGATGGGGAAGCGCGACACTGCTGCTACCGCTCGGGATTAAAGCGCACGTGCATGACCCCACTCGAGCCGAGAACTGACGCAAGCTTGGGAGACTCCAGAAGTACGCCAAGATCCATGTCAGCACTGGAGAGGAATCCTCAGGTTCCGGTCCCGACTCCACACAAGGTCTTAGGCCCCGGCATCGACGGGAGAGGAATCCTGAGAGGGCCCCTAGCACCTCGCATGGGGACTGGCCTTTCCTGAGGTCACCAGAGCGGGTCCCTGATGTCTCCGTCGTAACTCGAGAGCACCTGACGCAACTCGAGAAAATCCAGGAGGTTCTCCCCTGCAGGCGAGATGAGGCCCGTTTCCACTGAGGTGTCTCGAGGCTAATCACACGTGAACTCTGGAACTTCAAAAGAGTCTTTCACAGTCATGCTGCAACTCAAGAAGCCGACATACCCGTCTCCACTAAACACGAGAAGAGTCCGTTTCCGGCTCGTAGCTCGAGATGAGGGATCCTTTCCCTACATGGTCGGGAAAGAATTCCCGGCATTCCCATCGCATCTCAAGAGGAGGCGCTCTCCAAAGGAAAGGGGAGAGGAACTGCAGGGTCGTGCCACCATTCCAAGACTCCCCCAGATGTCTCAGTCCATTCCACAGGAACCTGTTTTCCCTGCACTGCCTCGGCTTTCACGCCGAGGATCGACTCACACCACCGAGACACGTGGGACAGCCCTGTGGGAGAGCCTCGAGGGAAAGACTCGAGGGAAAGTCACAGATCCCTTGGTCCACGCAAGCAGAAGCATGACACTGCTGCTACAGCATGGGAGGAAAGGGCACACTCATGCCCCCACTCGAGACGAGGCCTGAATCCCCTGGGGAGACTCCAGAGGTACCCCAAGATCCATGTCAGCACTGGAAAGGAATCCTCAGGTTCCGGCACCGACTGCACACAAGGTCTTAGGCCCCGACATCGAAGGGAGAGGAATCCCGAGAGGCCCCGAGAAACTCGCATGGGGACTGGCCTTTCCTGAGGCCACCAGAGCGGGTTCCTGAGGTCCCCGTCGTAAGTCGAGAGCACCTGCTGCAACTCGAGAAAATCCAGGAGGTTCTCCCCTCCAGGCCAGATGAGGCCCATTTCCGCTGAGGTGTTTCGAGGCTAATCACACCTAACCTCTGGAACTTCCAAAGGGTACTTCACACCCTTGCTGCAACTCAAGAAGTTCCCCGACATACCCGGCTCCACTTGAGAGGAAGCACGAGAGTCCTGGCCACATCCAGAGGAGCCCCGTTTCCGCCTCCTAGCTCGAGAGGAGGGATCCTTTCCCTGCGTGGTCGGGAAAGAATTCCCGGCGTTCCCGTCGCATCTCAAGAGCAGGCGCTCTCCACAGGAAAGGCGAGAGGAACTCCAGGGTCGTGCCACCATTCCCAGAGACAATCAGATGTCTCCATCCGTTCCAGGGAAACCTGATTTCCCTGCACTGCCTCGACTTTCAAGCCGAGGATCGACTCACACCACGGTGGCACGTGGGACACCCTGTGGGAAAGCCTCGTTAGAAAGCCTCGTGGGAAAGCCTCGTGGGAAAGCCTCGAGGGAAAGCCACAGATCCCTTGATCCACGCGAAGGGCAGCGTGACACTGCTGCTACAGCTCGGGAGGAAAGCGCACGTGCATGCCCCCACTCGAGACGAGGACTGACTCCCCTGGGGAGACTCCAGAAGTACCCCAAGATCCATGTCAGCACTGGAGAGGAATCCTCAGGTTCCGGCAGCGACTCCACACAAGGTCTTAGGCGCGGCATCGATGGGAGAGGAAATCCCGAGAGGCCCCCCGGAGCAACTCGCATGGGGACTGGCCTTTCCTGAGGCCACCAGAGCGCGGTCCCTTGAGGTCCCCGTCGTAAGTCGAGAGCACCTGCCGCAACTCGAGAAAATCCAAGAGGTTCTCCCCTCCAGGGCGAGACGAGGCCCATTTCCACTGTGGCGTCTCCAGGCTAATCACATCTAACATCTGGAACTTCCAAAGGGTCCTTTACAACCATGTTGCAACTCAAGCAGTTCCCCGACATACCTGTCTCGACTCGATAGGAAGCACGAGAGTCCCGTCCACATCCAGAGGAGCCCCGTTTCCGCGCTCCTAGCTCGAGAGGAAGGATCCTTTCCCTGCATGGTCGGGAAAGAATTCCCGGCGTTTCCGTCACTTCTCAAGAGGAGGCGCTCTCCACAGGAAAGGCGAGAGGAAACTCCAGGGTCGGGCCACCATTCCCAGAGTCCCCCAGATGTCTCCAGTCCATTCCAGGGAAACCAGCATTCCCTGCATTGCCTCGACTTTCAAGCCGAGGATCGACTCACACCACGGTGGCACGTGGGACAGCCCTGTGGGAAAGCCTCATGGGAAAGCCTCGTGGGAAAGCCTCGAGGGAAAGCCCCTTATCTCTTGATCCATGCGAAGGCAAGCACGACACTGCTGCTTCAGCTCGGGAGGAAAGCGCACGTGCGTGCCCCCACTCGAGACGAGGACTGACTCTCCTGAGGAGACTCCAGACGTACCCCAAGATCCATGTCAGCACTGGAAAGGAATGCTGAGATTCCAGCACCTACTCCACACATGGTCTTAGGCCACGGCATTGACGGGGAGAGGAATCCCAAGAGGCCCCGAGCAACTCGCATGGCGACTGGCCTTTCCTGAGACCACAAGAGCGGGTTCCTGAGGTCCCCATCGTAAGTTGAGAGCACCTGCCGCAACTCGAGAAAATCCAGGAGGTTCCCCTCCAGGCGAGATGAGGCCCATTTCCGCTGAGGCGTCTCGAGGCTAATCACACCTAACTTCTGGAACTTCCAAAGGGTCCTTCACACTCTTGCTGCAACTCAAGAAGTTCCGTGACATGCCCGTCTCCACTCGAGAGGAACCACGAGAGTCCCGCCCTCATCCAGAGGAGCCCCGTTTCCGCCTCCTAGCTCGAGAGGAGGGATCCTTTCCCTGTGTGGTCGGGAAAGAATTCCCGGCGTTTCCGTCGCATCTCAAGAGGAGGCGCTCTCCACAGGAAAGGCGAGAGGAACTCCAGGGTCGTGCCACCATTCCCAGAGTCCCCCAGATGTCTCAGTCCATTCCAGGGAAACCTGTTTTCCCTGCACTGCCTCGACTTTCAAGCCGAGGATTGACTCACACCATGGTGGCACGTGGGACAGCCCTGTGGGAAAGCCTCCTGGGCAAGCCTTGAGGGAAAGGCACAGATCCCTTGATCCACGCGAAGGGAAGCGTGACACTGCTGCTACAACTCGAGAGGAAATCGCACGTGCATGCCCCAATACGAGACGAGGACTGACTCCCCTGGGGAGACTCCAGAAATACCCTAAGATCCATGTCAGCACCGGAGAGGAAACCTCAGGTTCCGGCACCGACTCCACACAAGGTCTTAGGCCCCGGCATCGACAGGAGAGGAATCCCGAGATGCCGTCGACCAATTCGCTGGGGACTGGCCTTGCCTGAGGCCACCAGAGCGGGTCCCTGAGGTCACCATCATAAGTCGAGAGCACCTGCCGCAACTCGAGAAAATCCAGGAGGTTCTCCCCTCCAGGAGAGATTAGGCCCATTTCCGCAGCAGCGTCTCGAGGCTAATCACACCTAAACTCTGGAACTTCCAAAGGGTCCTTCACACCCTTGCTGCAATTCAAGAAGTTCCTCGACATACCCGTCTCCACTCGAGAGGAAGCACGAGAGTCCCACCCACATCCAGAGGAGCCCAGTTTCCACCTCCTAGCTCGAAAGGAGGGATCCTTTCCCTGCGTGGTCGGGAAAGAATTCCCTGCGTTCCCGTCGCATCTCAAAAGAGGAGCTCTCCACAGGAAAGGCGAGAGGAACTCCAGGGTCCGGCCACCATTCCCAGAGTCCCCCAGATGTCTCAGTCCATTCCAGGGAAACCTGTTTTCCCTGCACTGCCTCGACTTTCAAGCCGAGGATCGACTCACACCATGGTGGCACGTGGGAGAGGCCTGTGGGAAGGATTCATTGGAAAGCCTCTTGGGAAAGCCTCGAGGGAAAGCCACAGATCCCTTGTTCCACGCGAAGGGAAGCGTGACAATGCTGCTAGAGCTCGGGAGGAAAGCGCACGTGCATACCCAAACTCGAGACCAGGACTGACTCCCCTGGGGAGACTCCAGAAGTACCCCAAGATCCATGTCAGCACTGGAGAGGAATCCTCAGGTTCCAGCACTGACTCCACACAAAGGTCTTAGGCCCCGGCATCGTCGGGAGAGGAATCCCGAGAGGCCCCCGAGCAACTCGCATGGGGACTGGCCTTTCCTAAGGCCAACAGAGCGGGTCCCTATTGTGCCCTTTGTAAGTTGAGAGCACCTGCCGCAACTCGAGAAAATCCAGGAGGTTCTCACCTCCAGGCGTGATGAGCCCATTTCCGCTGAGGCGTCTCGAGGCTAATCACACATAACCTCTGAAACTTCCAAAGGGTCCTTTCACACCCTGCTGCAACTCAAGAAGTTTCCCGAATACCCGCTCCACTCGAGAGGAAGCACGAGAGTCCCGCCCACATCCAGAGGAGACCCCGTTTCCGCCTCCTAGCTCGAGAGGGATCCTTTCCCTGCGTGTTGGGGAAAGAATTCCCCGCGTTCCCGTCGCATCTCAAGAGGAGGCGCTCTCCACAGGAAAGGCGAGAGGAACTCCAGGGTGGTGCCACCATTCCAGCGTCCCCCAGATGTCTCAGTCCATTCCAGGGAAACCTGTTTTCCCTGCACTGCCTCGACTTTCAAGCCGAGGATCGACTCACACCACGGTGGCACGTGGGAC
>NW_017195427.1:0-8924 GCF_001704415.2 Capra hircus
CCATTTCCGCTGAGGCGTCTGGAGGATAATCACACCTAACCTCTGGAACTTCCAAAGGGTCCTTCACACCCTTGCTGCAACTCAAGAAGTTCCCCGACATACCCGTCTCCACTCGAGAGGAAGCCACGAAAGTCCCGCCACATCCAGAAGAGCCCCATTTCCGCCTCCTAGCTCGAGAGGAGGGATCCTTTCCCTGCGTGGTCGGGAAAGAATTCCTGGCGTTCCCGTCGCATCTCAAGTGCAGGCACTATCCACAGGAAAGGCGAGAGGAACTCCAGGGTCGTGCCACCATTCCCAGAGTCCCCAGATGTCTCAGTCCATTCCAGGGAAACCTGTTTTCCCTGCACTGCCTCCACTTTCAAGCCGAGGATCAACTCACACCACGGTACGTGGGACAGCCCTGTGGAAAGCCTCGTGGGAAGGCCTAGTGGGAAAGCTCTAGGGAAGCCACAGATCCCTTGATCCACGCGAAGGGAAGCGTGACACTGCTGCTACAGCTCGGCAGGAAGCGCACGTGCATGCCCCCCATCGAGACGAGAATGACTCCCCTGGGGAGACCCCAGAAGTACCCCAAGGTCCATGTCAGCACTGGAGAGGAATCCTCAGGTTCCGGCACCGACTCCACACAAGGTCTTAGGTACCGACATTGACGGCAGAGGAATCCCGAGAGCCCCCCAAGCAACTCTCCTGGGGACTGGCCTTTCCTGAGGCCACCAGAGCGGGTCCCTGAGGTCCCCGTCGTAAGTCGAGAGCACCGGCCGCAACTCGAGAAAATCCAGGAGGTTCTCCCCTCCAGGCGAGATGAGGCCCATTTCCGCTGAGACCTCTCGAGGCTAATCACACCAAACTTCTGGAACTTCCAAAGGGTCCTTCACACCGTTGCTGCAACTCAAGAAGTTCCCCGACATACCCGCTCCACTCGAGAGGAAGCACGAAGACGCGCCCACATCCAGAGGAGCCCCGTTTCCGCCTCCTAGCTCGACAGGAGGGATCCTTTCCCTGCGTGTTTGGGAAAGAATCCCGGCGTTCCCGTCGCATCTCAAGAGGAGGCGCTCTCCACAGGAAAGGCGAGAGGAACTCCAGGGTCGTGCCACCATTCCCAGAGTCCCCCAGATTTCTCAGTCCATTCCAGGGAAACCTGTTTTCCCTGCACTGCCTCGACTTTCAAGCCGAGGATCGACTCACACCACGGTGGCACGTGGGACAGCCCTGTGGGAAAGCCTCATGGGAAGGCCTAGTGGGAAAGCCTCAGGGGAAGCTACAGATCCCTTGATCCATGCGAAGGGAAGCGTGATACTGCTGCTACAGCTCGGAGGAAAGCGCACGTGCATGCCCCCACTCGAGACGAGGTCTGACTCCCCTGGGGAGACTCCAGAAGTACCCCAAGATCCATGTCAGCACTGGAGAGGAATCCTCAGGTTCGGCACCGACTCCACACAAGGTCTTAGGCCCCGGCATCGACGGGAGAGGAATCCCGAGAGGCCCCAGAGCAACTCGCATGGGGATTGGCCTTTCTGGGCCACCAGAGCGGGTCCCTGAGGTCCCCGTCGTAAGTCGAGAGCACCTGCCGCAACTCGAGAAAATCCAGGAGGTTCTCCCTCCAGGCGAGATGAGGCCCATTTCCGCTGAGGCGTCTCGAGGATAATCACACCAACCTCTGGAACTTCCAAAGGGTCCTTCACACCCTTGCTGCAACTCAAGAAGTTCCCCGACATACCCGTCTCCACTCGAGAGGAAGCACGAGAGTCCCGCCCACATCCAGAGGAGCCCCGTTTCCGCCTCCTAGCTCGAGAGGAGGGATCCTTTCCCTGCGTGGTGGGAAAGAATTCCGGCGTTCCCGTCGCATCTCAAGGAGGCGCTCCACAGGAAAGGCGAGAGGAACTCCAGGGTCGTGCCACCATTCCCAGAGTCCCCCAGATGTCTCAGTCCATTCCAGGGAAACCTGTTTTCCCTGCACTGCCTCGACTTTCAAGCCGAGGATCGACTCACACCACGGTGGCACGTGGACAGCCCTGTGGAAAGCCTGTGGGGAAGCCTAGTGGGAAAGCCTCTAGGGAAAGCCACAGATCCCTTGATCCACGCAAAGGAAGCGTGACACTGCTGCTACAGCTCGGAGGAAAGCGCACGTGCATGCCCCCACTCGAGACGAGGTCTGACTCCCCTGGGGAGACCCCAGAAGTACCCCAAGATCCATGTCAGCACTGGAGAGGAATCCTCAGGTTCGGCACCGACTCCACACAAGGTCTTAGGCGATCGACGGAGAGGAATCCGAGAGGCCCCCAGAGCAACTCGCATGGGGACTGGCCTTTCCTGAGGCCACCAGAGCGGGTCCCTGAGGTCCCCGTCGTAAGTCGAGAGCACCCTGCCGCAACTCGAGAAAAATCCAGGAGGTTCTCCCCTCCAGGCGAGATGAGGCCCATTTCCGCTGAGACGTCTCGAGGCTAATCACACCTAACTCTGGAACTTCCAAAGGGTCCTTCACACCTTGCTGCAACTCAAGAAGTTCCCCGACATACCCGTCTCCACTCGAGAGGAAGCACGAGAGACCGCCCACATCCAGAGGAGCCCGTTTCCGCCTCCTAGCTCGACAGGGGGATCCTTTCCCTGCGTGTGGGAAAGAATCCCGGCGTTCCCGTCGCATCTCAAGAGAGGCGCCTCTCCACAGGAAAGGCGAGAGGAACTCCAGGGTCGTGCCACCATTCCCAGAGTCCCCCAGATGTCTCAGTCCATTCCAGGGAAACCTGTTTTCCCTGCACTGCCTCGACTTTCAAGCCGAGGATCGACTCACACCACGGTGGCACGTGGGACAGCCCTGTGGGAAAGCCTCGTGGGAAAGCCTCGTGGGAAAGCCTCGAGGGAAAGCCACAGATCCCTTGATCCACGCGAAGGGAAGCGTGACACTGCTGCTACAGCTCGGGGAGGAAAGCGCACGTGCATGCCCCCACTCGAGACGAGGACTGACTCCCCTGGGGAGACTCCAGAAGTACCCCAAGATCCATGTCAGCACTGGAGAAGAATCCTCAGGATCCGGAACCGACTCCACACAAGGTTTAGGCCCCGGCATCGACGGGAGAAGGGTTCCCGAGAGGCCCCCGAGCAACTCCATGGGGACTGGCCTTTCCTGAGGCCACCAGAGCGGGTCCCTGAGGTCCCCGTCGTAAGTCGAGAGCACCTGCCGCAACTCGAGAAATCCAGGAGGTTCTCCCCTCCAGGCGAGATGAGGCCCATTTCCGCTGAGGCGTCTCGAGGCTAATCACACCTAACCTCTGGAACTTCCAAAGGGTCCTTCACACCCTTGCTGCAACTCAAGAAGTTCCCCGACATACCGTCTCCACTCGAGAGGAAGCACGAGAGTCCCGCCCACATCCAGAGGAGCCCCGTTTCCGCCTCCTAGCTCGAGAGGAGGGATCCTTTCCCTGCGTGGTCGGGAAAGAATTCCCGGCGTTTCCCGTCGCATCTCAAGAGGAGGCGCTCTCCACAGGAAAGGCGAGAGGAACTCCAGGTCGTGCCACCATTCCCAGAGTCCCCCAGATGTCTCAGTCCATTCCAGGGAAACCTGTTTTCCCTGCACTGCCTCGACTTTCAAGGCGAGGATCGACTCACACCACGTGGCACGTGGGACAGCCCTGTGGGAAAGCCTCGTGGGAAAGCCTCAAGGAAAGCCACAGATCCCTTGATCCACGCGAAGGGAAGCGTGACACTGCTGCTACAGCTCGGGAGGAAATGCGCACGTGCATGCCCCACTCGAGACGAGGACTGACTCCCCTGGGGAGACTCCAGAAGTACCCCAAGATCCATGTCAGCACTGGAGAGGAATCTCAGGTTCCGGCACCGACTCCACACAAGGTCTTAGGCCCGGCATCGACGGGAGAGGAATCCCGAGAGGCCCCCGAGCAACTCGCATGGGGACTGGCCTTTCCTGAGGCCACCAGAGCGGGTCCCTGAGGTCCCCGTCGTAAGTCGAGAGCACCTGCCGCAACTCGAGAAAATCCAGGAGGTTCTCCCCTCCAGGCGAGATGAGGCCCATTTCCGCTGAGGCGTCTCGAGGCTAATCACACCTAACCTCTGGAACTTCCAAGGGTCCTTCACACCCTTGCTGCAACTCAAGAAGTTCCCCGACATACCCGTCTCCACTCGAGAGGAAGCACGAGAGTTCCGCCCTCATCCAGAGGAGCCCCGTTTCCGCCTCCTAGCTCGAGAGGAGGGATCCTTTCCCTGCGTGGTCGGAAAGAATTCCCGGCGTTCCCGTCGCATCTCAAGAGGAGGCGCTCTCCACAGGAAAGGCGAGAGGAACTCCAGGGTCGTGCCACATTCCAGAGTCCCCCAGATGTCTCAGTCCATTCCAGGGAAACCTTTTCCCTGCACTGCCTCGACTTTCAAGCCGAGGATCGACTCACACCACGGTGGCACGTGGGACAGCCCTGTGGGAAAGCCTCGTGGAAAGCCTCGTGGGAAAGCCTCGAGGGAAAGCCACAGATCCCTTGATCCACGCGAAGGGAAGCGTGACACTGCTGCTACAGCTCGGGAGGAAAGCGCACGTGCATGCCCCCACTCGAGACGAGGACTGACTCCCCTGGGGAGACTCCAGAAGTACCCCAAGATCCATGTCAGCACTGGAGAGGAATCCTCAGGTTCCGCACCGACTCCACACAAGGTCTTAGGCCCCGGCATCGACGGGAGAGGAATCCCGAGAGGCCCCCGAGCAACTCGCATGGGGACTGGCCTTTCCTGAGGCCACCAGAGCGGGTCCCTGAGGTCCCCGTCGTAAGTCGAGAGCACCTGCCGCAACTCGAGAAAATCCAGGAGGTTCTCCCTCCAGGCGAGATGAGGCCCATTTCCGCTGAGGCGTCTCGAGGCTAATCACACCTAATCTGGAACTTCCAAAGGGTCCTTCACACCCTTGCTGCAACTCAAGAAGTTCCCCGACATACCCGTCTCCACTCGAGAGGAAGCACGAGAGTCCCGCCCACATCCAGAGGAGCCCCGTTTCCGCCTCCTAGCTCGAGAGGAGGGATCCTTTCCCTGCGTGGTCGGGAAAGAATTCCCGGCGTTCCGTCGCATCTCAAGAGGAGGCGCTCTCCACAGGAAAGGCGAGAGGAACTCCAGGGTCGTGCCACCATTCCCAGAGTCCCCCAGATGTCTCAGTCCATTCCAGGGAAACCTGTTTTCCCTGCACTGCCTCGACTTTCAAGCCGAGGATCGACTCACACCACGGTGCACGTGGGACAGCCCTGTGGGAAAGCCTCGAGGGAAAGCCCTGATCCCTTGATCCTCGCGAAGGGAAGCGTGACACTGCTGCTACAGCTCGGGAGGAAAGCGCACGTGCATGCCCCACTCGAGACGAGGACTGACTCCCCTGGGGAGACTCCAGAAGTACCCCAAGATCCATGTCAGCACTGGAGAGGAATCCTCAGGTTCCGGCACTGACTCCACACAAGGTCTTAGGCCCCGGCATCGACGGGAGAGGAATCCCGAGAGGCCCCCGAGCAACTCGCATGGGACTGGCCTTTACTGAGGCCACCAGAGCGGGTCCCTGAGGTCCCCGTCGTAAGTCGAGAGCACCTGCCGCAACTCGAGAAAATCCAGGAGGTTCTCCCCTCCAGGCGAGATGAGGCCCATTTCCGCTGAGGCGTCTCGAGGCTAATCACACCTAACCTCTGGAACTTCCAAAGGTCCTTCACACCCTTGCTGCAACTCAAGAAGTTCCCCGACATACCCGTCTCCACTCGAGAGGAAGCACGAGAGTTCCCGCCCACATCCAGAGGAGCCCCGTTTCCGCCTCCTAGCTCGAGAGGAGGGATCCTTTCCCCCTGCGTGGTCGGGAAAGAATTCCCGGCGTTCCCGTCGCATCTCAAGAGGAGGCACTCTCCACAGGAAAGGCGAGAGGAACTCCAGGGTCGTGCCACCATTCCCAGAGTCCCCAGATGTCTCAGTCCATTCCAGGGAAACCTGTTTTCCCTGCACTGCCTCGACTTTCAAGCCGAGGATCGACTCACACCACGGTGGCACGTGGGACAGCCCTGTGGGAAAGTCTCGTGGGAAAGCCTCGTGGGAAAGCCTCGAGGGAAAGCCACAGATCCCTTGATCCACGCGAAGGGAAGCATGACACTGCTGCTACAGCTCGGGAGGAAAGCGCACGTGCATGCCCCCACTCGAGACGAGGACTGACTCCCCTGGGGAGACTCCAGAAGTACCCCAAGATCCATGTCAGCACTGGAGAGGAATCCTCAGGTTCCAGCACCGACTCCACACAAGGTCTTAGGCCCCGGCATCGACGGGAAAGGGTTCCCGAGAGGCCCCACATCAACTCTCATGGGGACTGGCCTTTCCTGAGGCCACCAGAGCGGGTCCCTGAGGTCCCCGTCGTAAGTGGAGAGCACCTGCCACAACTCGAGAAAATCCAGGAGGTTCTCCCCTCCAGGCGAGATGAGGCCCATTTCCGCTGAGGCGTCTCGAGGCTAATCACACCTAAACTCTGGAACTTCCAAAGGTCCTTCACACCCTTGCTGCAACTCAAGAAGTTCCCCGACATACCCGTCTCCACTCGAGAGGAAGCTCGAGAGTCCCGCCCACATCCAGAGGAGCCCCGTTTCCGCCTCCTAGCTCGAGACGGGGAATCCTTTCAGTGTGTGGTCGGGAAAGAATTCCCGGTGTTCCCGTCGCCTCTCAAGAACAGGCGCTCTCCACAGGAAAGGCCAGAGGAACTCCAGGGTCGTGCCACCATTCCCAGAGTCCTCCAGATGTCTCAGTCCATGCCAGGGACACCTGTTTTCCCTGCACTGCCTCGACATTCATGCAGATGATCGACCCACACAACGGTGGCACTTGGGACAGCCCTGTGGGAAAGCCTGTTTGGAAAACTTGGTGGGAATGCCCAGAGGGAAAGCCACAGATCCCTTGATCGTCGGGCCGGGAAGACTGACACTGGTTCTAGAGCTCGGGAGGAAAGCGCACGTGCATGCCCCCACTCGAGATGAGGACTGAATCGCCTGGGGAGACTCCAGAAGTACCCCAGGATCCATGTCAGGCCTGGAGAGAAATCCTCACGTTCCGGCCCCAACTCCAGACAAGGTCTTAGGTTCCGGCATCTACGGTAGAGGAATCCAGGGAGTCCCCTAGCAACTCGCATGGGGACCTGCCTTTCCTGAGGCCACCAGAGCGGGTCCCTGAGGTCCCCGTCGTAAGTCGAGAGCACCTGCCGCAAGTCGAGAAAATCCTGGAGGTTCTCCCCTCCAGGCGAACAGAGGCGAATTATTGCTGAAGCATCTCGAGGCCAATCACACCTACCCCCTGAACCGTCCAAAGGTTCCTTCACACCCTTGCTGCAACTCAAGAAGTTCCCCGATATACCCGTATGCACTCGAGAGGAAGCAGAAGGGTCCCGCCCACATCCAAAGGAGCCCCGTTTCCGCCTCTTTGCTCGAGATGAGGGATCCTTTCCCTACTTGGTCGAAAAAGAATTCCCGAGGTTCCCGTCGCATCTCAAGAGGAGGCCCTCTCCACAGGAAAGGGGATAGGTACTCCAGGTCAGGCCACCATTCCAAGAGTCCCCCAGATGTCTCAGTCCATTTCAGAGGAACCTGTTTTCCCCAAACTGCCTCGACTTTCACGCCGAAGATCGACTCAAACCACAGTGGCACGTGGGACAGCCCTGTGGTAAAGCCTCGTAGGAAAGCCTCGTGGGAAAGCCTTGAGGGAAAGCCTCGAGGGAAAGCCACAGATCCCTTGATCCACGCGATGGGAAGCGTGACACTGCTTCCACAGCTCAGGAGGAAAGCGCACGTGCATGCCCCCACTCGAGACGAGGACTGACTCCCCTGGGGAGACTCCAGAAGTACCCCAAGATCCATGTCAGCACTGGAGAATAATTCTCAGTTTACGGCCCCGACTTCACAAAAGGTCTTAGGCCCCAGCATTGAAGGGAGAGGAATCCTGAGAGGCCAATAAGCAACTCGCACGGAGAGTGGCCTTTCCTGAGGCCACCAGATAGGGTCCCTGTGGTCCCCGTCGTAAATCGAGAGCACCTACCGCAACTCGAGAAAATCCTGGAGATTCTCCCCTCCAGGCTAGATGAGGCCCATTTCCGCTGAGGCGACTCGAGGCTAATCACATCTAACCTTTGAACTTCCATAGGGTCCTTCACACCCTTGCTGCAACTCAAGAAGTTCCCCGACATACCCTTGTCCACTCGAGAGGAAGCGCGAGCGTCCCTTGCACATCCAGAGAAGGCCCTTTTCCTCCTTGTAGCTCGAGATGAGGGATCCTTTCCCTGCGTGGTCGGGAAAGAATTCCTGGCATTCCCGTCGCATCCAAGAGGAAGCGCTCTCCACAGGAAAGGCGAGAGGAACTCCAGGGTCGTGCCACCATTCCAAGAGTCCCCCAGAGGACTGAGTCCATTCCAAAGGAAACTCTTTTACCTGCACTGCCTTGACTGTCACGTCGAGGATCGACTCACACCACGGTGGCACGTGGGACAGCCCTGTGTGTTAGCCTCGTGGGAAAGCCTCATGGGAAATCCTACAGGGAAAGCCACACATCCCTTGATCCACCCGTCGGGTAGCATGACACTGCTGCCACCGTTAGGGAGGAAAGCCCACGTGCATTTCCCCACTCGAGACGAGGACTGACTCCCCTGGGGAGAGTCCAGAAGTACCCAAAAATTCACGTCAGCACTGGAGAGGAATCCTCAGTTTCCGGTCCCAACTCAACACAAGGTCTTTGACTCGGGAAATGCAAGCAGTTAAAAGATCTCTCCTTTGGAGCCTCGAGGGGGATCGGGGCTTCTCTGGATGTGGGCGGGACCCTCGTGCTTCCTTTGAGTGTAGACGGGTATGTCGGGAAAGCTCTTGAGTTGCAGCAAGTGTGTGAAGGAACCATTGGAAGTTCCAGAGGTTAGTGTGCTTAGCCTCTAGAGCGTTCAGTGG
>NW_017195428.1:0-8924 GCF_001704415.2 Capra hircus
TGTGCAGGAAGATGAAGTGATTTCAAGTTCAAAATGAAGTTTGGAAGCCAGGGCTCCTGATTTCTAGTCTAATCAAGTACACTGCTGTTTTTCACAAAATTGCTCATTCATTTAACAAATACTGAGTGCCTAAGTGTTCTAGGCATTTGTGGTAAATTATGCTGCTTTTTCATTTGCATTCACCTCTGGTGATTGATAGTATCATTCGCTGTATCCTGGGCATTCAATAAGCAGGCCTGGACTGACAACTGGGTGTGGCTTCCAGCTAGATTATCCACTTCCTGTCTTCTCTTGATGCCTGAGGGAAGAGGAAATAAGCGGTAGATTAACATATGAAGCAATTAAAATACTATAGTGTATACAGTATATAATTAATTGCTAAATTGCATTGAATGATTCTGAGCACAACAGAAGGGTGTAGGAGCCAAGGCCCAGAGTACATGATAGCAGTCTCAGAGACTTCTCTGGAGGTCCGGCGGCTAAGACTGCATGCCCAATGCTGGGGGCCTGGATTCAATCCCTGGTCAGGGAGCTAGATTCCACGTCACAACTAAAGATCTGCATGCCCCAACTAAGACCCAGTGCAGTCAAATAAACAATAAAGACAGCAATCTCAGACAGGAAAAAGTCTTCCAAAAGTAGTAACCATTGGCTCCCTAGCATGTTCTCTGAGAAAGTTCAGTAAACATTTACAGGGCAAGCACTGCGCTAGGTGCAAAGGGTAGAAAAATGAATAGGACATGGCCTGTTCTCCCAAAGAGCTCACTGTCTAGAGGGAGAGACAGAAGTACGAATAACTCCAATACAAGGTGGAAAATGACGAGATCAAGGTCTGGCCAGGATGCTGTGGAAACAGAGGATGGGAGCTTAACCCAGTGGAAGGCTAATTAAAGCTTCGGGAAGCTAAGGGCTGACAACTGAACCAGAGTTTGAAGGCTGTTAGGTCCTAGGCAAGTCCAAGAAAGCTGTCAAAGGAGTTGTAGGAAGCAAACACAGCCAGAAAGAAAGAAACAAAAGTCTTTTGCCTCTCCATTCCACTTATCAGAAAACTGAAGACAACTACAGCTGCTCATTAAGTGGAATACTCCATACTGCTGCCATAAAGCTAGCTCTAATGTTTATTGAGTTCTGTGGGCCAGGAACTGTGCCAGATGCTATATGTGGATTATCTCCAGGCATCCTAAAAAAAAAATCTTTGAGACAGGCACTTCCATCATCTTCAGTGTACAGATGAAGAAACTAAGGCACTGAAAAGTTAACCTGAAACCAGGATTTTTGTCCAGACCATTTGTTTTTTGTCTCCTGGCTCAGACTATATCTCATTGTGAATATTAGCTCCCCACAAATCTTATTCATATGCAATCTTCTTGTTTTAAAACATTATTATAATATGTGAGATTAGTGTAGACTTGTCTGATCATGCTATTTAGCCAACAGCCAAAATAGGGCCGCCACAGAACCACGATGTTTAAGATCACCTGGGACCCAATGGCAAAGCCAGTTATAAGCACGTGTCCTCACTAACATCTATGTCTAAGAATGATATTTATCAGAATGAAATATCTTAGGCAGTCAGGTGAAACTGATGAATTGCCCAAGTGATTTTTTTTTTTCTTGCTTTCAGCCTGATGGCTATAGGTCAGTTGTTCTCAAACTTTTGTATCTATCACAGTTTTTTACCTGGGGAGCTTGCTAAAAATATAGTTGCCGGCCTCATTTCATACCTATGCCAGAATTATTGGGTAGGGGCTTGGACTGCTGTATTATTAACAAACTCTTGAGATGATGTCATCCCATTCCAATTTCCCTTCTTCCCATTCTTCATTACAATCTCTTTTCCATTCTCCATTTTCTACTCTCTTTTCCATTGCCCATTCTCCACATTCAGCTTCAAATTGCTAAACTAGGGAAAGAGATCTATACAAATTCCCTCAAGGCCCCCATCTCCTCACTTAGGTACCAGAATAGCTCCATAGGGTGGAGAGAGTTAACAATATTATAAAGACTCATCAACAGACTAAGTGGAAGTTGAAAACAACAAAACTAAGTAGAAAAGTATACTGGCCAAATGCTGGGAGCCTACGTTAGCAGGTAGATCAAGCAGATGATACGGCAGTTCAGGGATACAAAATTGTCCTTCATATTTATTGGGCAAGAACATTCCTGTACCTCATTATCTGTCCTTGCAAGTTAACCAGCAATCTTGCAAGTAACCTGCAGTCAATTTTTCAAGTAACAGTAATCTCATCTGACTGATGTGTAAACAAAGCCAAATGAATAACCTGAGGTAACTCTGCTAGTTAGTGGCAGGCCAGCAATTCAAACTCAGGTCTTCTGACTCTCATGCAGCGTCTCACACAAATACGTAGCATTGTATTTTTTTCACAGAAACATTTCAAATGCTTAATCCATCCACTTTTAAAAATGAAGAATAAAAAAAATATGTATCCAATATACAAAATGCAAATAGACTTCAGTTTCATATAAGGGACATTTGTTTTTTTGGAACAAGTTGTGCAAAATTTGTCATAATTATAATTTTACACTGGTTTATGTGATTAATTGATTACTGTCTGTCTCCCCCACTCGACCCAAATGGACCATGTCCATATTTATCTAACAATGTAGTAGGTAATCAATAGGTACTTAATGAATGAATGCATAATCCACTGGTGTTGATTACAGCTAGAAGGGAGGTCATGGCACTAGGCGAATTTAGCCTTTGGTTTAGGCAGGAGCAGAAATGCTAGTGGTATCTTACACAAAAACACTGAAGATGGAAGAAAAAGTACTTTGTAGTTGCTGGAGAGGATGAATTTGCTTATATTGGACTTAGTGATTTAAGCTCAAGGACAGGGCTGATCTAAGCAGAGCAAGCACAGTTGCTAAATGGTTGTTTACAAGTTAGTGGAAAGTCAAGAGATTGTATCTGTTCTACAAAAAAAGAACACAGGGAAGTTTCTTACTGTGTGATCCCCAGCATATCCACATCAGACTATCTGGCCAGTTTAAGAACAGATTCCTGGACCCAAACCTTCAGAATTCTCAGAGGAGGGGTGTCAAAAATTCTGCATTTTTAACAAACTCCTTAGGTAATTCTCACCTCCAAAATTTAAGACTGGCTGGGGCTGATACAGGGTTTCCCTGATAGCTCAGATGGTAAAGAATCTGCCTGCAATGCATGAGACCCCAGTTCAATTCCTGGGTTGGGAAAGATTCACTGGAGAAGGGATAGGCTACACACGCCAGTATTCTTGGGCTTCCCTTGTGGCTCAGCTGGTAAAGAATCTGCCTGCAACGTGGGAGACCTGGGTTCAACCCAGGTGGCACTAGTGGTAAAGAACCTGCCTGCCAGTACAGGAGACATAAAAGACGCAGGTTCAATCCCTGGGTTGGGAAGAGCCCCTGGAGAACGAAATGGCAATCCACTCCAGTATTCCTGTCTGGAGAATCTCATGGAACAGAGAAGGCTGGTGGGCTACAGTCCACAGGGTTTGCAAAGAGCTGGACATGACTGAAGCAACTTAGCACACACACAGGCTTATAGAACAGTAGACCAGGGGAAGGTATAGGATTCTGTCTAGGCAGAAGCCTGCATTTAAAAGAGAGAAGGGGAAACCTACAAAAGAGACTGAAATAACAGCCAGAAAGCCAGAGTCAGAGTCCTTGCTACAAGACAAAGAAGGTGAACGTTTCAGAACAAGTAAATGGCCTAAAGAGTCAAATGTAACAAAGATGTAAAGAATGAAGACAGAAAAGTCATGAAGATGGGATCCAGATTTTTCTAGACCAGGACCTGTCTTTTAAGACTCAACTCAAAACATTTACTCTGCAGGGAGGTATTTCCTGCTACACTGGACAGAGTCCATAAATCTTGGAGGTATGTAATTCTATTGTGGCATTTTCACCTACAGACAGAAAGAAATTCTGTCTTTCTCATTAGATTGAGAATTCCTTGAAGGCAGGAGCTGTGTCTTATTCCTTTTCAAACATGGCAATGTCTGGCATAATACCTGGCATATAGAAAATATCTGCAAATGCTTGCTGAATGAGTGATTGGAAGAGCAATTTGAGGGAAATAACACAGTCTACCAGTGAAGGTAGAGTCTGGCAGTGAAGGTAAATGAGAGCAGGGCAATTGATGCTGCTGAAGCAGAAAATAAGTAGGGAATCAGTTCCTCCAGAGTACAGAAACAATGTGATTAAACCTACAGCTTTAACTTTAAAAGAAGGAAGGACGATTCTCTCTCTACATCTTGAAGAAGCCAGAGAGGATGGTATACAAGATAAAGTAGCGTAGCTCAGATGGCCCTACACTAAATAAGTCAGGAAGTTAAAGACTTTGCTGAGAATCAGGCACAAAAAACCAGACCTAGAGCCTGAAGAAAAAGTGAAAGGAAAAGAAAGAGTATTGGGTGGGAGTGTGCTGGTGAATCAGTAAGAGATGAAGAGATCTGATTTCCATCCTCAGGCATTGTTAAGAGCAAGTTATCACCATCTGACTCCTTTCTGTAGCCTTTGAAGTAACAGGCTGCATCTATCAGTCAGACTAACTGGAACTAGTTACCAGATCTGGGACCTGAAACTAACTGGGGTCACTGATGTCTTCTCCTGAACTCTCCTTGCACTTCCTTTCCACTGTAAAGGCACTTGCTATAGTCTATCCCCTATCGCAGCTATTCATCTTAACCTTGTTACACTGTAAAGAGTTGAGGGCAAAGACTGTGTCTTATTCACAGTTGTTGTGCCTCAGCATAGTACTTTGTACATAATAGAGGATGTCTGTACTAGGCACACGCTCCCACTGCAGGCTGGCGTCCTGCACTTGCGCACTGGGCTCGCGTGCCGGCTGGCGACCCTCCCTTGGTCACTGCGGCCATCACTAGTTCCACTGAAAACACCTTACTGCCTGGCTTGCTGACTGAGTTTCTGGTCACGTGACGACACTGGACATAGTCCACACTTCCCCACCCCCCCGCCCCCGCCCAGGAGGCGGCCCTCCTCCTCTGGCTCAGTCCTGGCCTCGCAACTCCTGAAGGCTTTCCCTCCTAGCGACCCTCTCCTCACTGTCCTAACCCAGGTGTCCTCAGGTGCAAGGTGTCCATCACCAGGCTCCTATGGTGGCGGGTTGGGACGCCTTCTGCCCTCATGGGAAGTGGCCTTGCAGGTGCAGTCGCTTGCTGTTGGAGGCGGGCTGTGGGTGGTCCACAAGCCCTGATTGAGGGGGGTGTGTGTGCTCAGGAAGACAGAGCTGGTGCTGAGTGCAAGACGCGGGAGGCCAGCTTCCCCCACACACTCACCATGGCAGCTGAGCCGCACCTTCGGTTCTCAGGCAGGAGCTCCTGTCATCCAAGGTGGAGAGAGCGCATGAGACATCTCCCGTCTGGGATCGGAATCCGTTTCTCCCAAGTCCTCAGCCCCACACCCCGCTGCCTTGCTCGTCCTCGGTTCTGGGACCCCGCCTTGCTTCCGCACGCTTCCGGCTATGAGGAGGCCCGGATCCCCGCGAGGCGCTGGCCCAAGCTTCCCCGCCTGGCGTGCCTCCACTGTCTGTTGTTGTAGCACTCTGGCCGGAACCCCAGTCATTGGGCTATGACGCCAGATGGGCGGTTGCGCGCCCGAGCGTGCCATCTCCCAAGAGCAGCATGGCTGGCAGCCTGCCTTTGGTTGCTGGTAGCAGTTCCTGGGAGTGCTGCCCCCGGACAAGCCCCGGCGTCTGCGTGGGGAAGTCGCCATTCGTGCCCAACTCCTCATCCGCTAGCCCCTCACCTGTCAGAGCGGTTAGTTTCAATGGAGAGCCCTTTGAGGAGCATCGTTGTGTTGTTACCTGTGCCCGTCTCCTCAGTTTGTCGAGAGGACGCATTGGTACCTTCGAGATGATTTAACTGGCACAGATTCACACGCGGGAGACTTGAGTGAGGCCCAGGGACCGGGCTAGGGTGGGTCCAATTCTCATAGCGGTAGTTTAGCGCGCAGACGAGAGGACGAAAATTGTGGCCAGGTGGGACCACTCTAGCCCGATATTCTATGACCAAGTTTGACCGAATCTCCTAGCAAGCTGCCTGCCTCTCACTGTGCCCCGGGGCCCTCAAGGGATGCTGTGTTCCTCATTGCTGGTTGCGCCACATAGTACGCCATCAAAAGGGGTCAAAGAGCTTTTGCTTCAGAAGCCTATGATATTCTCTGCTCCTTTTGGGAAGGACTCCATTTCCCCTAGCGACCTGTACTGGCCCTAAACTGTGAGGTGCGCGGCCTTTTCCCAATAGTGCGAGCCTGCAGTTGGCATGCATTTCCCCTTCTGAAGAACAACACAAAAGCCCTTAAATAAACCGTACTTTAAAGATGCTCCTTCAAGTAGCTAATTTTCGGAGTGCGAAGAACAATAAAGTACTGCTGGCCTTCTTTCTCTTTTTCTTCCTGGCAGATTCACTGAGTGCACTGGCATGCGTTGCCAGCCCTGTGGGCTCCAGTGGGAAGGGATGAGAGCCAGGCCGTCCTTTTGCCCTCCGGTGGCAGGCCAGTGATCGCGTTTGCAAGAGAGCTCTCAGTGGATGTTCATGTGTCTTTGCATCCCGATGATGAGGACCCTCCAGTTCACAAGCTAGGGTGTCTTTCTCTCTTCTCCCTCTGACGCATGTTCACATGCCGGGCAATGTTGTCTCACCATTTTTTGAGATAAATGCCTCGCGCGACCAACTCAGGGTGGCTTTGCGTCAAGTGGGCCCTAGACATTATTTAGAAATTGTGTTACTTTCACATTGGCTCCTCACTAGAGAGACTCAGGAACCGCGGTTGCTGTCTGTATACATCCTTCGTATAAGACAGGTCGGCGCAGTGTCAACTGAGCAGCAGCGCATGGACAGCCATGTTTGTCTGTGAGTGACAGCCAGTCGCTGGTCCCGGGTCCCTTCTGGTTTAGTCGCCCCAGTTTGTGACTTTTGTCTTTGTCTCCCGACCATCTCAGTGTGTCGAGTCTGGGGTGCAAGCCTCTTGCCTTTGACTGGCCCGTGAGCCTGTGCGCACACCTTGTATCATAGCGAGCGTCGTGGCACAACCGTTGTGTATTCCAGCAACGTGTGTGCACATCCCTAATACAAACCATAAGAACCTCATCTTAGTTAAGCTGCGTAACAGCATGTCAGGAAATAAATTCGTGGTCTGCCCGATTCCGCTCGCCCCATGGTTCTCTTTCGGAGATTATTATCTTCGTCTTAACACCGGTGGCTCCCTACGTCAAACACAACGCAGGGTACCACCAGCGCCCGGCTAACACCCATTCGGGGTGTCATCACCTCTCAAATGAGGACTCTGTGTTCCCGGAGCAGCCGCGCCTGGCCGTTGGCCCAAGTCACTCTCTTCCTCCTTTCCCTTGCCTCCCTGCTCCCACTCAGTGCCTTGGCCAGCACGCCTAGCCTTGCCTAGGATCTCTCCTGAGCCGGTTGTCTCTGCTGTACTTTCTTACTCTGTCACAATCATAGGAGCATAGCCAGGCATAGGGAAGGATGCTGGTTTGCATTTCACCATGCAGTGTTGGACCTGTTTCAGTGTTCATGGTTTTTCAGTGCAGTGGTTATCCCACTTCGCTTTTTACTCGCCTTGTCGATATCGCAATTGTATTGCACAGTCTGTAACTGGAATGTGCTGTTGGAGTGGTACTTTTGACCGGTAGTTAATCATTTAATATGTCCTCATTATGATACGTCTGGTTACTGTGTCTGTCAAAGCATCAGAATGTTTCCACTTCGACAGTACCAATAGGAGTCCCTAAGAGCCCTTGGTAGGTCTTAGAGTAAACTAATATGCTAGCATGGCACAGCGCCGTAGGACATGCGACAGAGTGACTGTTATATCCCCCGCCACCAGCGCCGCTGTTAGTATTGACAGCCTCTACCCGACAGGCTTGAATGGCAGCGAGAGCATTACAAGTCCCGAGAGGCACAGCCAATTAGGGGGAAACATGTGCTTTCATCAACGGTGCTCCACCCCAGTCGTGTCTCAGAATAGTGTATCCAGGTCCCATGCAACTCGACATTCTCCGAATTACCTGTATCCTGTTTGGGAGTCTAGGGCTGTCAGTCGTTGCTCAGTTTCCCCTGGCAATGATGTCTGCAGCAGCCCATGCCTGGGGTGCTGTCCCCCGTGGGGCTTGCCTGATGTACCAGGCCAGAATCTCTCCGGCTCTTAGTATGGTCCCCCTACTTGGGGCGCGAGACAAGGGCCCAAACTTGTTTGCTGTCGGCAGGTGCCCATGCTTGACAGTCTGCCCAGGGCCTGCTGACCACAGCCCTTCTACCGATACCCCCCAGCCCTTGGCCAGGCCGAAGAAGCATTTCTGATGACTGTTTTCCTTGGTGTGCTTTGCGGAAAACACGATGTCTCCCCCACACCCAACCCTAGCATCATTTTATCCCACCAACTTCACACACTTAGCTGATGTACCGAGGCGGCATGTCAGACTGTCGCCACATAGCTCGCACTCGGAATTGGTTCGGCGCTCCGACCGGGCTGACCCACCAAAGTGTACAGGAAGCTGGCTCGTGAGCTCATTGTCATCATTTGTTCATGGCATTTCCTCAAAAACGAATGCCCGTGATATTTTGCTCATCTTTTCATTAATTTCTTCTGCTATCCTCCATGCATCTTCCTTTCCTAACCACAATTTGATTGGATGAAGCCGTACAAACATCACTCGCCACCAGGCCATCCTCACAAGCCTTCCCCAAAACCCACAAGAACGAGCACCAAAAGCCCTGTTAGACCCTCAACTCAATCCCTGACCTTTGAAATCCCTTCTGGCCATGTCGCATCCTATGAAAACAGGCGCGAGACAGGGACAAGCAAAACAAAATATTCATGGATTGGTGAAATTATGCCATATCATTAGGTGGCGGCTATCTTATTCGCGGCGTGGTGTTGCACTAGGT
>NW_017195429.1:0-8923 GCF_001704415.2 Capra hircus
TTTTCCTCCCGAGCTGTAGCAGCAGTGTCACGCTTCCCGTTCGCGTGGATCAAGGGATCTGTGGCTTTCCCTCGAGGCTTTCCCACGAGGCCTTCCCACGAGGCTTTCCACGTGCCACCGAGGTGTGAGTCGATCTCGGCTTGAAAGTCGAGGCAGTGCAGGGAAAAAGGTTTCCCCTGGAATGGACTGACACATCTGGGGGGACTCTGGGAATGTGGCAACGACCCGGGAGTTCCTCTCGCCTTTCCTGTGGAGAGCGCCTCCACTTGAGGTGTGACGGGAACGCCGGGAATTCTTTCCCGACCACGCAGGGAAAGGATCCCTCCTCTCGAGCTAGGAGGCGGAAACGGGGCTCCTCTGGATGTGGGCGGGACTCTCGTGCTTCCTCTCGAGTGTAGTCGGGTATGTCGGGGAACTTCTTGAGTTGCAGCAAGGGTTGAAGGACCCTTTGGAAGTTCCAGAGGTTAGGTGTGATTAGCCTCGAGACGCCTCAGCGGAAATGGGCCTCATCTCGCCTGGAGGGGAGAACCTCCTGGATTTTCTCGAGTTGCGGCAGGTGCTCTCGACTTACGACGGGGACCTCAGGGACCCGCTCTGGTGGCCTCAGGCAAGGCCAGTCCCCATGCGAGTTGCTCGGGGGCCTCTCGGGATTCCTCTCCAGTGGATGCCGGGGGCCTAAGATCTTGTGTGGAGTAGGTGCCGGAACCTGAGCATTCCTCTCAAGTGCTGAGATGGATCTTGGGGTACTTCTGGAGTCTCCCCAGGGGAGTCAGTCGTCGTCTCGAGTGGGGAATGCACGTGCGCTTTCCTCCCGAGCTGAAGCAGCAGTGTCACCCTTCCCTTTGCGTGGATCAAGGGATCAGGGGCTTTCCCTCGAGGCTTTCCCACAGGGCTTTCCCACGAGGCTTCCCACAGGGCTGTCCCACGTGCCACCGTGGTGTGAGTCGATCCTCCCTTGAAAGTCGAGGCAGTGCAGGGGAAAACAGGTTTCCCTGCAATGGCCTGAGAAATCAGGGGGACTCTGGGAATGGGGCCTGATCCTGGAGTTCCTCTCGTCTTTCCTGTGGAGAGCGCCTCCTCTTGAGATGCGACAGGAATGCTAGGAATTCTTTCCCGACCACGCAGGGAAAGGATCCCTCCTCTCGAGCTAGCAGTCGGAAACGGGGCCACTCTGGAAATGGGCGGGACTCTCATGTTACTCTTGAGTGGAGACCGGGTATGTCGGGGAACTTCTTGAGTTGCAGCAAGGGTGTGAAGGACCCTTTGGAAGTTCCAGATGTTAGATGTGATTAGCCTCGGAGACGCCTCAGCGGAAATGGGCCTCATCTCGCCTGGAGGGGAGAACCTCCTGGATTTTTCTCGAGTTGCGGCAGGTGCTCTCAACTTACGACGGGGACCTCAGGGACCCGCTCTGGAGGCCTCAGGAAAGGCCAGTCCCCATGCGAGTTGCTCGGGGCCTCTCGGGACTCCTCTCCCTTCGATGCCGGTGCCTAAGATCTTGTGTGGAGTCGGTGCTGGAACCTGAGGATTCCTCTGCAGTGCTGACATGGGATCTTGGTGTACTTCTGGAGTCTCTCAGGGCAGTCAGTCCGCTACTCCACTGGGGGCATGCACGTGCGCTTTCCTCCCGATCTGTAGCAGCAGTGTCACGCTTCCCTTCGCATGGATCAAGGGATCTGTGGCTTTTCCCTCGAGGCTTTCCCACGAGGCTTTCCCACAGGGCTGTCCCACGTGCCACTGTGGTGTGAGTCGATCCTCGTTTGAAAGTCGAGGCAGTGCAGGGAATAAAGGTTTCCCTGGAATGGACTGAGACATCTGGGGGACTCTGGGAATGGTGGCACGACCCTGGAGTCCTCTCTATTTTCCTGTGGGAGAGCGCCTCCACTTAAGATGCGTTGGAAACGCCGTGAATTCTTTTCCGACCATGCAGGGAAAGGATCAATGCTCTCGAGCTATGAGGCGGAAACAGGGCTCCTCTGGATGTGGGTGGGACACTCGTGCTTCCTCTCGAGTGGAGACGGGTATGTCGGGGAACTTCTTGAGTTGCAGCAAGGGTGTGAAGGACCCTTTGGAAGTTCCAGAGGTTAGGTGTGATTAGCCTCGAGACGCCTCAGCGGAAATGGGCCTCATCTCGCCTGGAGGGGAGAACCTCCTGGATTTTCTCGAGTTGCCGGCAGGTGCTTCTCGACTTACGACGGGGACCTCAGGGACCCGCTCTGGTGGCCTCAAGAAAGGCCAGTCCCCATGCGAGTTGCTCTCGGGCCTCTCGGGATTCCTCTCCCGTCGATGCCGGGGCAAAGATCTTGTGTGGAGTAGGTGCCAGAACCTGAGCATTCCTCTCCAGTGCTGACATGGATCTTGGGGTACTTCTGGAGTCTCCCCACGGGAGTCAGCCGTCGTCTCGAGTGGGGGAATGCACGTGCGCTTTCCTCCCGAGCTGAAGCAGCCAGTGTCACGCTTCCCTTTGCGTGGATCAAGGGATCAGGGGTTTCCCTCGAGGCTTTCCAACGAGGCTTTCCACGAGGCTTTCCCACCAGGGCTGTCCCACGTGCCACCGGTGGTGTGAGTCGATCCTCGCCTTGAAAGTCGAGGGCAGTGCAGGGAAAACAGGTTTCCTGGAATGGACTGAGACATCTGCGGGACTCTGGGAATGGTGGCACGACCCTGGAGTTCCTCTCGCCTTTCCTGTGGAGAGCGCTCCTCTTGAGATGCGACAGGGAATCGCCGGGAATTCTTTCCCGACCACGCAGGGAAAGGATCCCTCCTCTCGAGCTAGGCAGGCTGGAAACGGGGCTCCTCTGGATGTGGGCGGGACTCTCGTGCTTCCTCTCGAGTGGAGACGGGTATGTGGGAACTTCTTGAGTGCAGCAAGGTGTGAAGGACCTGTGGAAGTTCCAGATGTTAGGATGTGATTAGCTCGAGACGCCTCAGTCGGAAATGGGCCTCATCTCGCCTGGAGGGGAGAACTCCTGGATTTTCTCGAGTTGCGGCAGGTGCTCTCAACTTACGACGGGGACCTCAAGGGACCCGCTCTGGTTGGCCATCAGGAAAGCCAGTCCCCATGCAGTTGCTTCGGGGGCCTCTCGGGATTCCTCTCCCGTCGATGCTCGGGGCCTAAGATCTCTGTGTGGAGTCGTGCTGGACCTGAGGATTCCTCTCCAGTGCTGACATGGATCTTGGGTGTACTTCTGGCAGTACTCCCAAGGGAAGTCAGTCCTCGTCTCGAGTGGGGCATGCACGTGCGCTTTCCTTCCGAGCTGTAGCAGCAGTGTCGCTTCCCTTCGCGTGGATCAAGGGATCAGGGGCTTTCTCTCGAGGCTTTCCAACGAGGTTTCCCACGAGGCTTTCCCACAGGGCTGTCCCACGTGCCACAGTGGTGTGAGTCGATCCTCGCTTGAAAGTCGAGGCAGTGCAGGGAAAACAGGTTTCCCTGGAATGGACTGAGACATCTGGGGGACTCTGGGATTGGTGACACGACCCTGGAGTTCCTCTCGCCTTTCCTGTGGAGAGCGCCTCCTCTTGAGATGCGACGGGAACGCCGGGAATTCTTTCCCGACCACAGGGAAAGAATCCCACCTCTCGGGCTAGGCGGTGGAAACGGGGCTCCTCTGGATGTGGGAGGGACTCTCGTGCTTCCTCTCGAGTGGAGACGGGTATGTCGGGGAACTTCTTGAGTGGCAGCAAGGGTGTGAAGGACCCTGTGGAAGTTCCAGATGTTAGATGTGATTAGACTCGAGACGCATCAGTGGAAATGGGCCTCATCTCGCCTGGAGGGGAGAACGTCCTGGATATTCTCGAGTTGCGGGAGGTGCTCTCAACTTACGACGGGACCTCAGGGACCCGCTGTGTTGGCCTCAGGAAAGGCCAGTCCCCATGCATGTTGCTTGGGGTCCTGTCGGGATTCCTCTCCCGTCGATGTCGGGGCGTGTGGAGTCGGTGCCCTGAGGAGTGTCCCTGTCAGTGCTGACATGGATCTTGGGGTACTTCTGGCGTATCCCAGTGCAGTCAGTCGTCTACTCGAGTGGGGGCATGCACGTGCGCTTTCCTCCGAGCTTTAGCAGCAGTGTCAGCCTTCCCTTCGCGTGGATCAACGGATCTGTGGCTTTCCCTCGAGGCTTTCCCAAGAGGCTTTCCAACGAGGCTTTCCACAGGCTGTCCCACGTGCCACCGTGGTGTGAGTCGATCCTTGGCTTGAAAGTCGAGGCAGTGCAGGGAAATCAGGTTTCCCTGGAATGGACTGAGACATCCAGGGGGACTCTGGGAATGGTGGCACGACCCTCGAGTTCCTCTCGCCTTTACTGTGGAGAGCGCCTCCTCTTGAGATGCGACGGGAACGCCGGGAATTCTTTCCCGACACGCAGGGAAAGGATCCCTCCTCTCGAGCTAGGAGGCGGAAACGGGGCTCCTCTGGATGTGGGCGGGACTCTCGTGCTTCCTCTCGAGTGGAGACGGGTATGTCGGGGAACTTCTTGAGTTGCAGCAAGGGTGTGAAGGACCCTTTGGAAGTTCCAGATGTTAGATGTGATTAGCCTCGAGACGCCTCAGCGGAAATGGGCCTCATCTCGCCTGGAGGGGAGAACCTCCTGGATTTTCTCGAGTTGCGGCAGGTGCCCTCGACTTACGACGGGGACCTCAGGGACCCGCTCTGGTGGCCTCAGGAAAGGCCAGTCCCCTTTCGAATTTCGGGGGGCCTCTCAGGATTCCTCTCCAGTCGATGCCGGGGCCTAAGACCTTGTGTGGAGTCGGTGCCGAACCTGAGGATTCCTCTCCAGTGCTGACATGGATCTGGGGTACTTCTGGAGTCTCCCCAGGGGAGTCAGTCCTCGTCTCGAGTGGGGCGTGCACGTGCGCTTTCCTCCCGAGCTGTAGCAGCACTGTCACGCTTCCCTTCGCGTGGATCAAGGGATCTGTGGCTTTCCCTCGAGGTTTTCCCGAGGCTTTCCCACGAGGCTTTCCCCAGGTTTTCCCACATGGCTGTCCCACGTGCCACCGTGGTGTGAGTCGATCCTCGGCTTGAACGTCCAGGCAGTGCAGGGAAAACTGGTTTCCCTGGAATGGACTGAGACATCTGGGGGACTCTGGAATGGTGGCGACGACCCTTGATTCCCTCTCGCCTTTCATGTGGAGAGCGCTCCTCTTGAGATGCCACGGGAACGCCAGGAATTCTTTCCCGACCCTGCAGGGAAAGGATCCCTCCTCTCGAGCTAGGAGGCGGTAAGGGGCTCCTCTGGATGTGGGCGGGACGCTCGTGCTTCCTCTCGAGTGGAGACGGGTATGTCCGGGAACTTCTTGAGTTGCAGGAAGGGTGTGAAGGACCCTTTGTAAGTTCCAGAGGTTAGGTGTGATTAGCCTTGAAACAGCTCAGCGGAAATGGGCCTCATCTCGCCTGGAACGGAGAACCTCCTGGATTTTCTCAAGTTGCGGCAGGTGCTCTGGACTTAGGACGGGGAACACAGGGACCCGCTCTGGTGGCCTCAGGAAAGGCCAGTAAACATGCGAGTTGCTCGGGGCCTCTCGGGATTCCTCTCCCTTCGATACCGGAGCCTAAGACCTTGTGTGGAGTCGGTGCCGGAACCTGAGGATTCCTCTCCAGTGCTGACATGGATCTGGGGTACTTCTGGAGTCTCCCCAGGGGAGTGTGTCCTCGTCCCGAGTGGGCGCCTGCACGTACGCTTTCCTCCCGAGCTGTAGCAGCAGTGTCACGCTTCTCTTCGCATGGTTCAAGGAATCTGTGGCTTTCCCTCGAGGCTTTCCCACGAGGCTTTCCCACAGGGCTGTTTCAAGTGCCACCGTGGTGTGAGTCGATCCTCGGCTTGAAAGTCGAGGCAGTGAAGGGAAAACAGGTTTCCCTGGAATGGACTGAGACACCTGGGGGACTCTGGGAATGGTGGCACGACCGTGAAGTTCCTCTCGCTTTTCCTGTGGATAGCCCTCCTCTTGAGATGCGACGGGAATGCGGGAATTCTTTCCTGACCACACAGGGAAAGTATCCCTCCTCTCGAGCTACGAGGCGGAATCGGGGCTCCTTGGATGTGGTCGGGACTCTCGTGCTTCCTCTCGAGTTGAGACGGGTATGTTCGGGGAACTTCTTGAGTTGAAGCAAGGGTGTGAAGGACCCTTTGGAAGTTCTCGACGTTAGGTGTGTTTCGCCTCGAGATCCTCAGCGGAAATGGGCCTCATCTCTCCTGGAGGGGAGAACCTCCTGGATTTTCTCGTGTTGGGGCCGGTGCTCTCGACTTACGACGGGGACCTCAGGGACCCGCTCTGGTGGCCTCAGGAAAGGCCAGTCCCCATGCGAATTGCTCGGGGCCTCTCGGGATTCCTCTCCCGTCGATGCCGGGGCCTAACACCTTGTGTGGAGTCGGTGCCGGAACTTGAGGATTCCTCTCCAGTGCTGACATGGATCTTGGGGTACTTCTGGAGCCTCCACCGGGGATTCAGTCCTCGTCTCGACTTAGGTCATTCACGTGCACTTTCCTCCCGAGCTGTAGCAGCAGTGTCATGCTTCCCTTCGCGTGGATGAAGAAATCTGTGGCTTTAACTCCAGGTTTTTCGCAGCAGGCTTTCCCACGAGGCTTTCCCACAGGGCTGTCCCACGTGCCACCGTGGTGTGAGTCGATCCTCGGCTTGAAAGTCGAGGCAGTGCAGGGAAAACTGGTTTCCCTGGAATGGACTGAGACATCTGGGGGACTCTGGGAATGGTGGCACGACCCTGGAGTTCCTCTCGCCTTTCCTGTGGAGAGCGCCTGCTCTTGAGATGCGACGGGAACGCCTGGAATTCTTTCAGGAGCACGCAGGAAAAGGATCCCTCCTATCGAGCTAGGAGATGGAAACGGGGCTCCTCTGTATGTGGGCGGGACTCTTGTGCTTCCTCTCGAGTTGAGACGGGTATGTCGGGGAACTTCTTGAGTTGCAAGCAAGGGTGTGAAGGACCCTTTGTAAGTTCCAGAGTTTAGGTGTGTTTAGCCTCGAGATGCCTCAGCGAAATGGCCTCATCTCGCCTGCAGGGGAGAACCTCCTGGATTTCTCGAGTTGCGGCAGGTGCTCTCGACTTACGACGGGGACCTCAGGGACCCGCTCTGGTGGCCTCAGGAAAGGCCAGTCCTCATGCGAGTTGCTCGGGGCCTGTCGGGATTCCTCTCCCGTCGATGCCAGGGCCTAAGACCTTGTGTGGAGTCGGTGCCGGAACCTGAGGATTCCTCTCCAGTGCAGACATGGATATTGGGTACTTCTGGAGTCTCCCCAGGGGATCAGTCCTCGTCTCGAGTGGGGACATTCACGTGCGCTTTCCTCCAGAGCTGTAGCAGCAGTGTCACGCTTCCCTTCGCGTGGATTTAGGGATCAGAAATTTTTTTTCCACGAGGCTTTCCCACGAGGCTTTCCCACAGGGCTGTCCCTCGTGTCACCGTGGTGTGAGTCGATCCTCGGCTTAAAAGTCGAGGCAGTGCAGGGAAAAGAGGTTTCCCTGGAATGGACGGAGACATCTGGGGACTCTGGGAATGGTGGCACGACCCTGGAGTTCCTCTCACCTTTCCTGTGGAGAGCGCCTCCTCTTGAGATGCGACGGAAACGCCGGGAATTCTTTCCCGGAGCACGCAGGGAAAGGATCCCTCCTCTCGAGCTAGGAGGCGGAAACGGGGCTCTGTCTATGTGGGTGGGGCTTCGTGCTTCCTCTCGAGTGGAGACGGGTATGTCGGGGAACTTCTTGAGTTGCAGCAAGGGTGTGAAGGACCCTTTGGAATTCCAGAGTTAGGTGTGATTAGCCTCGAGACACCCTCAGCGGAAATGGGCCGCATCTCGCCTGGAGGGAGAACGTCCTGAATGTTCTCGAGTTGCGGCAGGTGCTCTCGACTTACGACGGGGGACCTCAGGGACCCGCTCTGTGGCCTCAGGAAAGGCCAGTCCTATGCGAGTTGCCAGGGGCCTCTCGGGATTCCTCTCCCGTCGAAGCTGGGCCTAAGATATTGTGTGGAGTGGGTGCCGGAACCTGAGGATTCCTCTCCAGTGCTGATGGATCTTGGGTACTTCTGGAGTCTCCCCATTGGAGTCAGTCCTCGTCTCGAGTGGGGGCATGCACGTGCGCTTTCCTCTCGAGCTGTAGCAGCAGTGTCGCGCTTCCCTTCGCGTGGATCAAGGGATCTGTGGCTTTCCTCGAGGCTTTCCCACGAGGCTTTCCCACGAGGCTTTCCCACAGGGCGGTCCCACGTGCCACCGTGATGTGAGTCGATCCTCGGCTTGAAAAGTCGAGGCAGTGCAGGGAAAACAGGTTTCCCTGGAATGGACGGAGACATCTGGGGGACTCTGGGAATGGTGGCACGACCCTGGAGTTCCTCTCCTTTCCTGTGGAGAGCGCCTCCTCTTGAGATGGGACGGGAACGCCGGGAATTCTTTCCAGAGCACGCAGGGAAAGGATCCCTCCTCTCGAGCTAGCAGGCGGAAACGGGGCCACTCTGGATGTGGACGGGACTCTCCGATTCCTCTCGAGTGGAGACGGGTATGTCGGGGAACTTCTTGAGTTGCAGCAAGGGTGTGAAGGACCCTTTGGAAGTTCCAGAGTTTAAGTGTGATTACCCCTAGTTGCCTCAGCGGAAATGGGCCTCATCTCACCTGGAGGGGAGAACCTCCTGGATTTTCTCGAGTTGCGGCAGGTGCTCTCGACTTACGATGGGGACCTCAGGGACCGCTCTGGTGGCCTCAGGAAAGGCCAGTCCCCATGCGAGTTGCTCTGGGGCCTCTCGGGATTCCTCTCCGTCGATGCAGGGCCTAAGACCTTGGTTGGAGTCGGTGCCGGAACCTGAGGATTCCTCTCCACTTGCTGACATGGATCTTGGGTACTTCTGGAGTCCCCCCAGGGGTGTCAGTACTCGTCTCGAGTGGGGCCATGCAACGTACGCTTTCCTCCGGAGCTGTAGCAGCAGTGTCC
>NW_017195430.1:0-8923 GCF_001704415.2 Capra hircus
CCAAGGACAGAGGAGCCTGAAGGCTACAGTTCATGGGTTGCAAAGAGTAATTTGGCAAATTGGAAGTGGTCAAACAGGAGATGGCAAGAGTGAACATTGACATTCTAGGAATCGGCAAACTAATGGACTGGAATGGGTGAATTTAACTCAGATGACCATTATATCTACTACTGTGGGCAGAATCCCTTAGAAGAAATGGAGTAGCCATCATAGTAGTTAGAGTAAAAATGCAGTACTTGGATGCAATCTCAAAAAATGACAGAATGATCTCTGTTTGTTTCCAAGGGGAAACCATTCAATATCATGGTAATCCAAGTCTATCCCAACCAGTAACGCTGAAGAAGCTGAAGTTGAACAGTTCTATGAAGACCTACAAGACCTTCTAGAACTAACACCCAAAAAAGATGTCCTTTTCATTATAGGGACTGGAATGCAAAAGTAGGAAGTCAAGAAACACCTGGAGTAACAGGCAAATTTGGCCTTGGAGTACAGAATGAAGCAGGGCAAAGGCTAACAGAGTTTTGCCAAGAGAACGCACTGGTCATAGCAAACACCCTCTTCCAACAACACAAGAGAAGACTCTACACATGGACATCACCAGAAGTCAACACGAAATCAGACTGATTATATTCTTTGCAGCCAAGATGGAGAAGCTCTATACAGTCAGCAAAAACAAGACGGGAGCTGACTGTGGCTCAGATCATGAACTCCTTATTGCCAAATTCAGACTAAATTGAAGAAAGTGGAAAACCACTAGACCATTCAGGTATGACCTAAATCAAATCCCTTATGATTATACAGTGGAAGTGAGAAATAGATTTAAGGGACTAGATCTGATAGAGTGCCTGATGAACTATGGACGGAGGTTGTGACATTGTACAGGAGACAGGGATCAAGACCATCCCAAGAAAAAGAAATGCAAAAAAGCAAAATGGCTGTCTGAGGAGGCCTTACAAATAGCTGTGAAAGAAGAGAAAAAAGCAAAGGAGAAAAGGAAAGATATACCCATTTGAATGCAGAGTTCCAAAGAATAGCAAGGAGAGATAAGAAAGCCTTCCTCAGCGATCAATGCAAAGAAATAGAGGAAAACAATAGAATGGAAAGACTAGAGATCTCTTCAAGAAAATTAGAGATACCAAGGGAACATTTCATGCAAAGATGGGCTAATAAAGGACAGAAATGGTATGGACCTAACAGAAGCAGAAGATATTAAGAAGAGGTGGCAAGAATACACAGAAGAACTGTACAAAAAAAAGATCTTCATGACCCAGATAATCACGATGGTGTGATCACTCACCTAGAGCCAGACATCCTGGAATGTGAAGTCAAGTGGGCCTTAGGAAGCATCACTATGAACAAAGCTAGTGGAGGTGATGGAATTCCAGTTGAGCTATTTCAAATCCTGAAAGATGATGCTGTGAAAGTGCTGCACTCAATATGCCAGCAAATTTGGAAAACTCAGCAGTGGCCACAGGACTGGAAAAGGTCAGTTTTCATTCCAATCCCAAAGAAAGGCAATGCCAAAGAATGCTCAAACTACCGCACAATTGCACTCATCTCACATGCTAGTAAAGTAATGCTCAAAATTCTCCAAGCCAGGCTTCAGCAATATGAACCGTGAACTTCCAGATGTTCAAGCTGGTTTTAGAAAAGGCAGAGGAACCAGAGATCAAATTGCCAACATCCCTGGATCATGGAAAAAGCAAGAGAGTTCCAGAAAAACATCTATTTCTGCTTTATTGACTATGCCAAAGCCTTTGACTGTGTGGATCACAATAAACTAAATTCTGGGGATCTTATTTTTATCTGAGGCCTTTTTGACTTGCGGATGGAGCATTTTCTCAGGCAGGTCACATCTCTTTCAGAATTTTCCAGTTTATTGTGATCCACACAGTCAAAGGCTTTGGCATAGTCAATAAAGCAGAAATAGATGTTTTTCTGGAACTCTCTTGCTTTTTCCATGATCCAGCGGATGTTGGCAATTTGATCTCTGGTTCCTCTGCCTTTTCTAAAACCAGCTTGAACATCTGGAAGTTCACAGTTCACTATTGCTGAAGCCTGGCTTGGAGAATTTTGAGCATTACTTTACTAGCATGTGAGATGAGTGCAATTGTGCGGTAGTTTGAGCATTCTTTGGCATTGCCTTTCTTTGGATTGGAATGAAAACTGACCTTTTCCAGTCCTGTGGCCACTGCTGAGTTTTCCAAATTTGCTGGCATATTGAGTGCAGCACTTTCACAGCATCATCTTTCAGGATTTGAAATAGCTCAACTGGAATCCATCACCTCCACTAGCTTTGTTCGTAGTGATGCTTCCTAAGGCCCACTTGACTTCACATTCCAGGATGTCTGGCTCTAGGTGAGTGATCACACCATCGTGATTATCTGGGTCATGAAGATCTTTTTTGTACAGTTCTTCTGTGTATTCTTGCCACCTCTTCTTAATATCTTCTGCTTCTGTTAGGTCCATACCATTTCTGTCCTTTATCGAGCCCATCTTTGCATGAAATGTTCCCTTGGTATCTCTAATTTTCTTGAAGAGATCTCTAGTCTTTCCATTCTATTGTTTTCCTCTATTTCTTTGCATTGATCGCTGAAGAAGGCTTTCTTATCTCTCCTTGCTATTCTTTGGAACTCTGCATTCAAATGGTATATCTTTCCTTTTCTCCTTTGCTTTTCACTTCTCTTTCACAGCTATTTGTAAGGCCTCCTCAGACAGCCATTTTTGCCTTTTTTGCATTTCTTTTTCTTGGGATGGTCTTGATTCCTGTCTCCTGTACAATGTCACAAACCTCCCGTCCATAGTTCATCAGGCACTCTATCAGATCTAGTCCCTTAAATCTATTTCTCACTTCCACTGTATAGTTATAAGGGATTTGATTCAGGTCATACCTGAATGTCTAGTGGTTTTCTCCACTTTCTTCAATTTCAGTCTGAATTTGACAATAAGGAGTTCATGATCTGAGCCACAGTCAGCTCCCAGTCTTGTTTTTGCTGACTGTATAGAGCTTCTCCATTCTGGCTGCAAAGAATATAATCAGTCTGATTTTAGTGTCGACTGTCTGGTGATGTCCATGTGTAGAGTCTTCTCTTGTCTTGTTGGAAGAGGGGGTGTTTGCTATGACCAGTGCGTTCTCTTGACAGAACTCTGTTAGCCTTTCCCCTGCTTCATTCTGTACTCCAAGGCCAAATTTGCCTGATACTCCAGGTGTTTCTTGACTTCCTACTTTTGCATTCCAGTCCCCTATAATGAAAAGGACATCTTTTTTGGGTGTTAGTTCTAGAAGGTCTTGTAGGTCTTCATAGAACTGTTCAGCTTCAGCTTATTCATCGTTACTGATCAGCATAGACTTGGATTACCATGATATTGAATGGTTTCCCTTGGAAACAAACAGAGATCATTCTGTCATTTTTGAGATTGCATCCAAGTACTGCATTTCGGACTCTTTTGTTGACTATGAGGGCTACTCCATTTCTTCTAAGGGATTCCTGCCCACAGTAGTAGATAGAATGGTCATCTGAGTTAAATTCACCCATTCCAGTCCATCTTAGTTGCCGATTCCTAGAATGTCAATGTTCACTCTTGCCATCTCCTGTTTGACCACTTCCAATTTGCCAAATTACTCTTGCAACCCCATGAACTGTAGCCTTCCAGGCTCCTCTGTCCTTGGGATTTTCGAACCAAGAATACTGCAATGGATTGCCCTTTCCTTCTCCAGGGGATCTTCCCAACCCAGGAATCAAATGCAGATTTCCTGCATTGCAGGCAGACCCCTCGTCGCCTGCGCCATGAGGGTAGTCAAGGCTCTTTTCCAGTGAGTCATCTCTTGGTGAGGTGGTCAAATTATTGGAGATTCAGCACCAGTCCCTTCTAGTGGATATTCAGGGTTGATTTCCTTTAGGAATGACTGGTTTGACCTTGCTGTCCAGTGGACTCTCAAATCTCCTCTAGCACCGCAATTCAAAAGCATCTATTTTTCAGTGCCCATCCTTCCTTATGGTCCAACTCTCACATTCCGTACATGACTACTGGAAAAACCAATTTCTTCTTCCCCTTTCATTTCCAGTGTAAACATTCAATAGTAATTTTGAGCCAATTTCCACATCCACTTATTGTATATCTACCATGCAGGCGTTTTGTGGTATTTTCACATGTTTAACAAAAAGTAATGCCAGTATTACAGTAAACTTTGTTTTGGTATCCCCCACCCAAAGTTTTTAATAGACTTTATTGTTAAGAGCAGTTTTATGTTTAGAAAACAATTTGTGCAGGAAATACAGAGCCCTCCCTCACGAATTATTAACATTTTGCTTTGGTATTGTACACTTGAACCAATATTGCTGTATCATTAATAAAATCCATAGTTTACTTTAGAGCTCACATTTGTGTTGTACAGTTCTATGGGTTTTCACAAATGCACGCTTGTATGTTGGACTATTATATATTATCTCTGATACCGTGTATTACAGAGTAGTCTCACTACTCTCTCACTATCCCCTCTGTTCTGCCTGTTCATGCCTTCCTTCCTCACCCCAGACTCCTACCAACCACTGATCTTTTTGTGGTCTCCATTCAGTTCAGTTCTGTCACTCAGCCGTGTCCGACTCTCTGCGACCCCATGAACTGCAGCACTCCAGGCCTCCCTGTCCATCACCAACTCCCAGAGTTCACCCAAACTCATGTGCATTGAGTCGGTGATGCCATCCAACCATTTTATCCTCTGTCGTCCCCTTCTCCTCCCCCCTTCAATCTTTCCCACCATCAGGGTCTTTTCAAATGAGTCAGTTCTTCACATCAGGTGGCCAAAGTATTGGGGTTTCAGCATCAGTCCTTCCCAATGAACCACCCAGGACTGATCTCCTTTAGGATGGACTGGTTGGATCTCCTTGCAGTCCAAGGGACTCTCAAGAGTCTTCTCCAACACCAGTTCAAGAACATCAATTCTTCAGCACTCAGCTTTGTCTATAGTCCAACTCTCACATCCATATATCACTACTGGAAAAATCATAGCTCCAAAACCACGGTCTCCATAACTTTACCTTTTCCAGAATGTCATATAGTTGGAATCCCGGTATCCTCTTTTTGCAACGGTGTAAACTAAGATCTGTGTTCAGGATTAAAAAGTTGCAGATCTACTGAGCTGGGATTCATAGTGGACCTGCTGGCTTCAGACCTCCCATGTGTTTTAATTCAATGCCATATTCCCTCTCAAATATCCCAAACTCCTTGTCATCGGTTTTCGTTTTGCTTGCCTGAAATGTGTTTAATGACTGTGGCTATCATTTCTCCTCCTGCTCCAGTGAGGACAAGGCCATAGAGTTGGCAGAGGAGGAAGAAGTGGTGGATGTTGAGGAAGAAGAAGCCGATGATGAGGAGGACGATGAGGATGGCGAGGAACTAGAGGAAGAGGCTGAGGAACCCTATGAAGAGGCCACGGAGAGAGGACCACCAGCATCGCCACCACCACCACCACCACCACGGAGTCTGTGGAAGAGGTGGTCCGAGGTAACCCACTGCTTACCTGGATTTTTTTCTCAGGGAAAAAGAAGGCATCACACCAGGGTCTAAATTTCTATCCGGCCTACCACCACTGCCTCCCAGGTGATGGGAGGTAACGTTACCTGTGCTTGTGGAACTCTTTTTGGTTGAATAAGCATCCAACGATTCATTTCAAAAAAATGTGAAATCTTGATGTTACAGACTGTTCTGTGCCTTGTAGATGCTACTTGGCACGTTCTGCAGAACTCCACCTAACTGGGGGCCATGTCATTTGACAAGGACCGAGTTAGGTGGCCTCCTTGGCGTTCTTCTGACAGTGGGTGTTGATTATACTCCCTTTTCCGTGGCCCCTTTCATCACCAAGACTATGAGCTCCTTAATGCCAAAGGCTGGATTTTACCTAGTGTGATGCAGGGTGCTTGCCTTATCGAAAGTTTTCAGTACATGTTGTTGAGTGAGTAGTTGTGATTAGATTTAATGTAATTTTAAAGCAAAAGAAGTCCACTTGGAGAGCAAGACATTATCTTTTGCTGTGAAATTTAACTTGGATGACTTGTGTTGTCTATAGGCTAGTTTACTGGGGGAAGTGACAGTGCATTCTTAGGCAGGTAGATCTTAGACTGTGTGTTTCTGGTTAATTAATGCTTCTATTGGAAATGTTCTATACGGAACGAATTAGAAGACCCCCTTTTTGTCTCCCTGAAATAAAAGCAAGGTTCACTTTACAGTAAACAATGAAAAGTAGAATTGCTGAGTTGCCTTTCTTAAAGGGCATATGTTTGTTTTGCAAATAGTAAAAGATGGTCCTAAGATTAGATTGAATGAGTACAGACAGAAGTATTGTTTTAATGCATTGCAGGTACTTTTAAAGTCTGTCCACAAATGCTACAACATTATGGTCACTTTTATTAAAGTAAAATGCTTTCTGCTCCATTGTTAAATTGGAGCTTAAAAGAGGCTACTCGTTTTGCTTCACATAGGTTCCTAACGATCACTGTAGTATGTCATCTTCCCTTCACTGCATTTTTTATAACTTTGCTGAAGTATAATTTACATATAAAATTCATTCATCTTAAGTGCAGAGGGTATAATTCAGTGGCATTAAGAAATGTACCAGATTGTGAAAACATCACAAAATCCAACCTTAGAACATTTGCATCCCTGCAGTCCTCACACCCCTTCACCGTGAATCCTTGTTCTTACCGCCAGCCCTCAGCAACCATTAACCTTCTTTATGTCTCTAGAGATTGGCCTTTTCTAGACTTTTAATATAAGTGGGGTCATACGTGGTCTTTTGTGGCTGGCTTCTTTCACTTAACATAGTAGTTTTGAAGTTCTGCATTTCTTTAACTTGTAGCTCTTAAAAGTGAGATTATTCTGAATTGAACACTCAGAGTTATTTTAAAATCTATTACAATGTCACGTATTCTCTTAAAATATACATAGAATACCAAATAGATCGCTTAACTTTGTAATTCCCCATGTAATGACAACCTCTTCAGTTTAGCACATAAGTAGATGTTCATTTACATAAATGCGCATTTTGTTTGAGGCACTGTTTTTCAGGACATTTTCCATGTACCTCTTAGGACCATCTGTGCAGATCTAGCTACGTGAACTTGTTAGCTTCTGTTTTCCTAGCAGGGAAAGATGGATTTTTCAGGGCTTCTTTTTCTTTTGCTCCTGATAATTGTTTGATAACACATTCTTTTCAGGTTTACACTGATCAACCTGTGAGTATACATTTAAGATAAATAGGACTGTTCATAGATACTAATCACTGATTCAGTTACAAGGGAATTTTAATCAGCTTTATTGAAGTGTACCTATTAGACTTTTAAATTAACTGGAGGCCCTACAGCCTTCTACTAGTTAAAATGGCTACAGAAATATCATAAGATATGTTTTAGTGTCTTTATTTCTATAATCTATGTTTCAGGGTTGTAAATTGCTTTAGTTTTAAAGGTATACTATATTTTACTTTACTTTAGAAGATATACCATGAAAAAAAGAAAAAACAGACTCAAAGAATCCAATAAAAAATAAAGAGAGACAATTCACAGGACAAAAGATATGGCTCTTAAACAATGTACTACAATTTAGCAATGCATTTCAGAAGTAAAAAGTGTGAATCCCAATCTAGCAATTCAAAAATGGCAAATATACATAGATATTTATTGAGCACTATTTGAAACAACAAAGATTGTAAACAACCTAAAAGTTTTTTAATACAATTTTGGCTAAAGAATTATTATATGCCATACTTTGAATATTTTACAATTATTAAACAGAATAAAGCAATTTATATGTGAACAAAAAAAGGATGTGTGACTACAAATTACAGCAGCTAGTATTCTGCTGTGGGACTCAAGTTCTTGTGCTCTCCACCAGGATAGCTGCTTGCATAATAATTATTGTCCACCTAATCAACATTCATTTTTTGAATGCCTCTTTTGAATAAGCCATTTTACTGGGCTCAGTGGATCAGTTATACGATGAGAACACACAGGAGAGCTGACCCTCATGGATGTGAAAGTCTAGTAGGAAACATAAGTCAAAAAACACAGAGTCTGTGTTGTAAAAAGTATGAGCCCACAGCCTACTTCACAGTACAGAAGACTGATCAGGGATGGATCTATGAAAAAGATGGCATTTGAAGGCAGGCTAGAAGGGCTGGCGTGCAACTACCAATAAATTGTCTTGCACCCTACTTTAGGGTCATTGAGTGAAAGTCAGTCGGTCGTGTCCAACTCTTTGCGACCCCGTACACTATACAGTCCATGGAATTCTCCAGGCCAGAATACTGGCGTGTGTAGCCTTTCCCTTCTCCAGGGGATCTTCCCAACCCAGGGATCGAACCCAGGTCTCCCGCATTGCAGGCGGATTCTTTGCCAAACCGATATGGTGCCTTGAGGAGGTACATGGCATGCTTGGGAGATAATGGCTGGCAAAGTCCAATTAAAGTAGAGTGAGGTAAATCCTCCATAAGAGGAGGATTAACAGGAGACAGAATTCTCTTGAGATAAGATGGTCTTATTACATTCTGAATAATTCCAGTTCTTTTTGCTTCAGTTTTTCTCTAAATATAGCATTATTAGATATTAAATAGAAATAGAGGGCATATACATTCTTGTATTTTTTATAGAAAGACAACTACAATTAAAAAAGAACTTTTAGAAAAAAAAATCTCCAGGCTAAAGATTAAAAAATAAAAGAAACTAACCTTAAAATATAAGTTAATAATGCTGATGTCAAGAACAGCATTAATAGTGCCTTCTTGAAACAAATACCTGACCATTTAGAAGTACCGATTATTAACACTAGAACTAGAAGAGCCTTTAATGGGAATCTATCCTTCCATTCAAGACTCCTGAAATAGACAAAAGCTGAAAGTGGAAGTGAAGTCTCTCATTACGTCCGACCC
>NW_017195431.1:0-8922 GCF_001704415.2 Capra hircus
AGGAAGCCACTAAAGGGCAGGCAAAGGCCACAGAGCTCCCGACTCCATTCCCACAGGAAGATATGAGGATAAAGGGCCTCATCCCAGCACAGCACCTGCTCCCACCACCACCCAACCCGGCCCCCGCCCCCAGCACTCGCCCCTGAAACAACACTGTCTTCCCAGAAAAGAGAACGGAGAAGCCATGCGTGTGCCAAAGGAGCAAGATGAACGAACGATGCCAGGCCCTCCGAATTTGGGCACACACGACCCTCGGAACCCCGGGCCTGGCCGATGGGTCCCCCGTTCTCGGGTGGGAGGGGGGTCAACACGTTGGCCGAGAGCCCTTGCCCAGGCCACCTGCAAATCCCCTGAGATGTGATCCGACCACAGGGACCGGAGGGCAAACGTACTGCTTGAGGTGCTGGAGGAGCCGGACGAAGCCATGGTGGGAGAGGCACACGGGCATGCTGCAGACTGCTGGCCGAGTGGGTGGGGACCCAGCAGCTCAGGACTCTGGAAAGCGGGAGGCGGCTCCGCCCCCATTGACGTCAATAAGGTTTGGGTGGGTAGATGGAGGGGGCCGCCCCTGGCCTCTTTCCAAGCAGAGACCCTGGACGGAGTCCCGTGGAGTGAGTGGGCTTTTCCCGGGCACGGCTGTGCCCCGGACCGCCAAGATCCCCGTTGGGGTGGGCGGGCAGTTCGGGGCTTTGGTTTGTGGCCCTCCCTCTCAGCGGGGGGTGGGATCAATCCCGGGTGGATCAATCAGGGGCCCTCAGCAGTGCCAAGGGAGCTCACCGCCCAGGAAACGCCCCTAGGTCCCTTTGAATTGGCCACCAACGCCCCCTTTCCCAGCCTGCCTTGCTCTGGGATTTCCCCTTTTCACATTCCACAGGTCCCTGGGCCTCGACTGTCCCCCTCTGGCTCCTCTGAGGCATTCTGGGACACCAGACGCTCTCTCCAGCGCCTCCACCTAGATCCCTCGCTGTCCTCGCCTCTGTTTCCCCCCTGCCCCCTCCCCAACTCCTCCGTGGGCTCTTGGCGTCCATTCCCTACAGCAGTCCCAGAGTGCCACCCCCGAGGGCTTTGAGTTGCCTGGAGCCCAAGGCTCCGGACAGAGACCTGAGGGGCCAGCGTCTGGACTGGCAGCTAATGCCATTTGGGGCTTTTCTCACGTGGAGCCTGAGGCCCGAATATCCACGGGCAACCCCCCAGCGCGAGTGCCCTGGAGATACCCGACCAAGGGACAGTGTACCCCCTACTGTGGGGAAGGAGGTTCCTGTTTTCCCTGCACTGGTTCGACTTTCACGCCGAGGATCGATCACACCATGGTGGCAAGTGGAATAGCCTGAGAGAAAGCCTCATGGGAAGACTCGAGGGAAAGCCACAGATCCTTGATCCACGGGACGGGAAGCGAGACACTGCTGCTACCGCTCAGGAGGAAAGCGCACGTGCATGACCCCACTCGAGCCGAGGACTGACGCCACTTGGGAGACTCCAGAAGTACGCCAAGATCCATGTCAGCACTGGAGAGCAATCCTCAGGTTCCGGTCCCGACTCCACACAAGGACTTAGGCCCCGGCATCGACAGCGAGAGGAATCCTGAGAGGGCCCTAGCACCTCGCATGGGACTGGCCTTTCCTGAGGTCACCAGAGCGGGTCCCTGAGGTCTCTGTCGAAACTCGAGAGCACCTGCCGCAACTGGAGAAAATCCAGGAGGTTCTCCCCTCCAGGCGAGATGAGGCCCATTTCCGCTGAGGCGTCTCGAGGCTAATCACAACTAACCTCTGGAACTTCCAAAGGGTCCTTCACACCCTTGCTGCAAGTCAAGAAGTTCTCCGACATACCATCTCCACTACGAGAGGAAGGACGAGGGTCCGCCCACATCCAGTGGAGCCCCGTTTCCGCCTCGTAGCTCGAGAAGAGGGATCCTTTCCCTTCGTCTTCGGGAAAGAATTCCAGGCCTTCGCGTCGCATATCAAGAGGAGGAGCTTTCAACAGGAAAGACGAGAGGAACTCCAGGGCCTTGCCAGCATTCTAAGAGTCCCCAGATGTCTAAGTCCATTCAGGAAAGAACCTGTTTTCCCTGCACTGCCTCGACGTCCACGCCGAGGATCGATCACACCACCGTGGCACGTGGGACAGCCCTGTTGGAAAGCCTCGTGGGAAAGCCTCAATGGAAAGCGACAGATCCCTTGATCCACACGTCAGCAAGCGTGACACTGCTGCTACAGCTCGTGAGGAAATGGCAGGTGCATGCCCCCACACGAGATGAGGAATGCTCCCCTGGCGAGACTCCAGAAGTACGGAAAGATTCATGTCAGCATGGAGAGGCATCCTCAGGGTTGGCCCCGACTCCAAAAAGGTTTAGGCCCCGGCATCGACGGGAGAGGAATCCCGAGAGGCTCCAGAGCAACTCGCTTGGGGACTGGCCTTTCCTGAGGCCACCAGAGCGGTCCCTGAGGTCCCGTCTTAAGTTGAGAGCACCTGCAACAACTCGAGAAAATCCAGGAGGTTCTCCCTCCAGGCGAGATGAGGCCCATTTCCGCTGAGGCGTCTCGAGGATAATCACACCTAATATCTGGAACTTCCAAAGGGTCCTTCACACCCTTGCTGCAACTCAAGAAGTTTCCCGACATACCCGTCTCCACTCGAGACGAAGCACGAGAGTCCGCCCACATCCAGAGGAGCCCCGTTTCCGCCTCATAGCTAGAGAGGAGGGATCCTTTCCCTGCGTGGTCGGGAAAGAGTTCCCGGCGTTCCCGTCGCATCTCAAGTGGAGGCGCTCTGCACAGGGAAAGAGCCAGAGGAACTCCACGGTCGTGTCACGATTCCCAGAGTCCCCCAGATGTCTCAGTCCATTCCAGGAAACCCTGTTTTCCCTGCACTGCCTCGACTTTCAAGCCGAGGATTGACTCACACCACGGTGGCACGTGGGACAGCCCTGAGGGAAAGCCTCATGGGAAAGCCTCGTGGGAAAGCACCGAGGGAAAGCCACTGATCCATGATCCTCCCGACGGGAAGCATGATATTGCTGCTACAGCTCGGGAGGAAAGCAGAAAGTGCATGCCTCCACACGAGACGAAGACTCACTCCTCAGGGATACTCCAGAAGTACCCCAAGATCCATGTCAGCCACTGGAGAGGAATCCTCAGGTTCCGGCAGCGACTCCACACAAGGTCTTAGGCCCCGACATTGACGGGAGAGGAATCCCGAGAGGCCCCCGAGCAACTCGCATGGGGAGAGACCTTAACTGAGGCCACCAGAGCGGGTCCCTGAAGTCCCCGTCGTAAGTCTAGAGCACCTGCCGCAACTCGAGAAAATCCAGGAGGTTCTCCCCTCCAGGCGAGATGAGGCCCATTTCCGCTGAGGCGTCTCGAGGCTAATCACACCTAACCTCTGGAACTTTTCAAAGGGTCCTTCACACCCTTGCTGCAACTCAAGAAGTTCCCCACATACCGTCTCCACTTCCAGAGGAAGCACGAGAGTCCGCCCACATCCAGAGGAGCACCGTTTCCGCTCCTAGCTTGAGAGGAGGGATCCTTTCCCTGCGTGATCGGGAAAAATTCCCGGCGTTCCCGTCGCATCCCAAGAGGAGGCGCTCTCCACAGGAAAGGCGAGAGGAATTCCAGGTCGTGACACCATTCCCAGAGTCCCCCAGATGTCTCCGTGCATTCCAGGGAAACCTCTCTTCCCTGCACTGCCTCGGCTTTCAAGCCGAGGATCGACTCACACCACGGTGGCACGTGGGACAGCCCTGTGGGAAAGCCTCGTGGGAAAGCCTCGTGGGAAAGCCTCGAGGGAAAGCCACAGATCCCTTGATCCACGCGAAGGGAAGCGTGACACTGCTCCTACAGCTCGGAAGGAAAGCCCAAGTGCATGCCCCCAATCTGACGAGGACTGACTCCCATGGGGAGACTCTAGAAGTACCCCTAAATCCATGTCAGCACTGGAGAGGAATCCTCAGATTCTGGCAACGACTCCACACAAGGACTTAGGCCCCGCATCAACGGGAGAGGATCCTAAGAGGCCCCCGAGCAACTCGCATGGGACTGGCCTTCCCTGAGGCCACCAGAGCTTGTCCCAGTGGTCCCCGTCCTACGTGGAAAGCACCTGCCGCAACTCGAGAAAATCCATGGAGGTTTCTCCCCTTCAGGCGAGATGAGGCCCATTTCCGCTGAGGCGTCTCGAGGCTAATCACACCTAACCTCTGGAACTTCCAAAGGGTACTTCACACCCTTGCTGCAACTCAAGAAGTTCCCCGACATACCCGTCTTCACTCGAGAGGAAACACGAGAGTCCCGCCCACATCCAGAGGAGCCCCGTTTCCGCCTCATAGCTCGAGAGGATTGATTCTCTCCCTGTGTCGTCGGGAAAGGATTCCTGGCGTTCCCACGCATCTGAACAGGAGGCGTTCTCCACAGGAAAGGCGAGAGGAAATCCAGGTCGTGCCACCATTCCCAGAGTTCCCAGATGTCTCAGTCCATTCCTGGGAAACCTGTTTTCCCTGCCACTGCCTCAATTTCAAGCCGAGGATCGATTCACACCACAGTGGCACCTGGGACAGCCTTGTGGGAAAGCCTCGTGGGAAAGCCTCGAGGGAAAGCCACAGATCCCTTGATCCACGCGAAGGGAAGCGCGACACTGCTGCTACAGTTCGAGAGGAAAGCCCATGTGCATGCCCCCACACGAGACGAGGACTGACTCCCCTGGGGAGACTCCAGAGGTTCCCCAAGATCCATGTCAGCACTGGAGGGGAATCCTCAGGTTCCAGCAACGACTCCACACAAGGTCTTAGGCCCCGGCATCGACGGGAGACGAATCCGAGAGGCCCCGAGCAACTCGCATGGGGACTGACCGTTCCTGAGGCCACCAGAGCGGGTCCCTGAGGTCCCCGTCGCAAGTCGAGAGCAACCTGCCGCAACCCGAGAAATCCAGGAGGTTGTCCCTGCAGGCGAGATGAGGCCCATTTCCAATGAGGCGTCTCGAAGCTAATCAAAACTAACCTCTGGAACTTCCAAAGGGTCCTTCACACCCTTGCTGCAACTCAAGAAGTTCCCCGACATACCCATCTCCACTCGAGAGGAAGCACGACAGTCCCGCCCACATCCAGAGGAGCCCCGTTTCTGCCTCCTAGCTCGAGAGGAGGGATCCTTTTCCTGCGTGGTCGGTCAAGTATTCCCAGCGTTCCGGTTGCATCTCAAGAGGAGGCGCTCTCCACAGGAAAGGCGAGAGGAACTCCAGGGTCGTGCCACCATTCCCAGAGTCCCAAAGATGTCTCAGTTAATTCCAATGAAAACTGTTTTCCCTGCACTGCCTCGACTTTCAAGCCGAGGATCGACTCACACCACGCTGGTACGTGGGACAGCCCTGTGGGAAAGCCTCGTGGGAAAGCCTCTTGGGAAAGCCTCGAGAGAAAGCCACAGATTCCTTGATCCACGCGAAGGGAAATGTGACACTGCTGCTACAGCTCGGGAGGAAAGTGCACGTGCATGCCCCCACTCGAGACGAGGACTGACACCCCTGGGGAGACTCCAGAAGTACCCCAAGATCCATGTCAGCACTGAGAGGAATCCTCATGTTCCGGAAACGAATCCACACAAGGTCTTAGGAACCGGCTTCGACAGGAGAGGAATCCTGAGAGGCCCCCGAGCAACTCGCATGGGTCTGGCCTTTCCTGAGGCCACCAGACGGGTCCCTGAGGTCCCCGTCGTCAGTCGAGAGCACCTGCCGCAACTCGAGAAAATCCAGGAGGTTCTCCCCTCCAGGCGAGATGAGGCCCATTTCCGCTGAGGCGTCTGGAGGCTAATCACACCTAACCTCTGGAACTTCCAAAGGGTCCTTCACCTCCTTGCTGCAACTTAAGAAGTTCCCCGACATACCGTCTCCACTCGAGAGGAAGCACGGGAGTCCCGCCCACATCCAGAGGAGCCCCATGTCCGCCTCCTAGCTCGGAGAGGAGGATCCTTTCCCTGCGTGGTCGGGAAAGAATTCCCGGCCTTCCGTCGCAATTTCAAGAGGAGGCGCTCTCCACAGAAAAAGCGAGAGGAACTCCAGGGTCGTGCCACCATTCCCAGAATCCCCCAGATGTCTCATTCATTCCAGGGAAACCTGTTTTCCTGCACTGCCTCGACTTTCAAGCCGAGGATCGACTCACACCACGGTGGCACGTGGGACAGCCCTGTGGGAAAGCCTCGTGGAAAGCCTCGTGGGAAAGCTTGAGGAAATCCACAGATCCTTGATCCACTCGACAGGAAGAATCAAACTGCTGCTACAGCTCGGGAGGAAAGCGCACGTGCATGCCCCCACTCGAGACGAGTACTGACTCCCCTGGGGAGACACCAGAAGTACCCCAAGATCATGTCAGCACTTGAGAGGAATCCTCAGGTTCCGGCAGCGACTCCTCACAAGGTCTTAGGCCCCGACATTGACAGGAGAGGAATCCCGAGAGGCCCCGAGCAACTCGCATGGGCAGAGACCTTTCCTGAGGCCACCAGAGCGGGTCCCTGAGGTCCCCGTCGTAAGTCGAGAGCACCTGCCGCAACTCGAGAAAATCCAGGAGGTTCTCCCCTCCAGGCGAGATGAGGCCCATTTCCGCTGAGGCGTCTCGAGGCTAATCACACCTAACTCTGGAACTTTCAAAGGGTCCTTCACACCCTTGCTGCAACTCAAGAAGTTCCCCCACATACCGTCTCCACTCCAGAGGAAGCACGAGAGTCCCGCCCACATCCAGAGGAGCACCGTTTCCGCCTCCTAGCTTGAGAGGAGGGATCCTTTCCCTGCGTGATCGGGAAAAATTTCCGGCGTTCCCGTCGCATCCCAAGAGGAGGCGCTCTCCACAGGAAAGGCGAGAGGAATTCCAGGGTCGTGACACCATTGCCAGAGTCCCACAGATGTCTCCGTGCATTCAAGGGAAACCTGTTTTCCCTACACTGCCTCGGCTTTCAAGCCGAGGATCGACTCACACCACGGTAGCACGTGGGACAGCCTGTGGAAAGCCTCGTGGGAAAGCCTCTTGGGAAAGCCTCGTGGGAAAGCCTCGAGGGAAAGCCACAGATCCCTTGATCCACGCGAAGGGAAGCGTGACACTGCTGCTACAGCTCGGGAGGAATGCACATGCATGCCCCCACTCGGGACGAGGACTGACTCCCTGGGGATTCTCCAGAATACCCAAGATCCATGTCAGTACTGGAGAGGAATCCTCAAGTTCCGGCACGACTCCACACAAGATCTTAGCCCCGGCATCGACGGGAGAGAATCCGAGAGGCCCCCAAGCAACTCGCATGGGGACTGGCCTTTCCTGAGGCCACCAGAGCGGGTCCCTGATGGTCCCCGTCGTAACACGAGAGCACCTGCCTCAACTCGAGAAATCCAGGAGGTTCTCCCTCCAGGCGAGATGAGGCCCATTTCCGCTGAGGCGTCTCGAGGCTAATCACCGAAGCTCTGGAACTTCCAAAGGGTCCTTCACACCCTTGCTGCAACTCAAGAAGTTCCCCGACATACCAGTCTCCACTCGAGAGGAAGCACGAGAGTCCGCCCACATCCAGAGGAGCCGTTTCCGCCTCCTAGCTCGAGAGGAGGGATCCTTTCCCTGCGTGGTCGGGAAAGAATTCCGGCCTTCCGTCGCATCTCAAGAGGAGGCGCTCTCCACAGGAAAGGCGAGAGGAACTCCAGGGTCGTGCCACCATTCCAGAGTCCCCCAGATGTCTCTGTCCATTCCAGGGAAACCTTTTTTCCTGCACTGCCTGGACGTTCAAGCCGAGGATCGACTCACACCACGGTGGCACGTGGGACAGCTCTGTGGGAAAGCCTCGTGGGAAATCCTCATGGGAAAGCCTCAAGCGAAAGCCACAGATCCCTGATCCATGTCTATGGAAGCGTGAACTGCTGTTACAGCTCGGGAGGAAAGCACACGTGCATGCCCCCACTCGAGAGGAGGACTGACTCCCTGGGGAGACTCCAGAAGTACCCCAAGATCCATGTCGGCACTGGAGAGGAATCCTCAGGTTCCGGCACTGACTCCACACAAGGTCTTGGGGCCCCGGCATCGACGGGAGAGGAATCCCGAGAGGCCCGCGAGCAACTCGCATGGGGAATGGCCTTTCCTGAGGCCACCAGAGCGGGTCCCTGAGGTCCCCGTCGTAAGTTGAGAGCACCTGCCGCAACTCGAGAAAATCCAGGAGGTTCTCCCCTCCAGGCGAGATGAGGCCCATTTTGCTGAGGCGTCTCGAGGCTAATCAGACCTAACCTCTGGAACTTCCAAAGGGTCCTTCACACCTTTCTGCAAACCAAGAAGTTCCCGACATACCGGTCTCCACTCGAGAGGAAGCACGAGAGTCACGCCCACATCCAAAGGAGCCCCGTTTCCGCTGCTAGCTCGAGGGGGAGGGATCCTTTCCCTGCGTGGTCGGGAAAGATTCCCGGCATTTCCGGTCGCATCTCAAGAGAGGCGCTCACACAGGAAAGGCTAGAGGAACTCCAGGGTCGTGCCACATTCCCAGGGTCCCCAGATGTCTCAGTCCATTCCAGGGAAACCTGTTTTCCTTGCACTGCCTCGACTTTTAAGCCGAGGATCGACTCACACCACGATGGCACGTGGGACATCCATGTGGGAAAGCCTCTTGGAAAAGCCTCGGGGAAAGCCTCGAGGTAAAGCCCCAGATCCCTTGATCCACGCGAAGGGAAGCGTGACATTTGCTGCTACAGCTCGGAAGGAAAGCGCACGTGCAAGCCCCTACTCGAGACAAGGACTGACTCCGCTGAGGAAACTCCAGAAGTTACTCCCAAGATCCATGTCAGCACTGGAGAGGAATCCTCAAGTTCTGGCACCGACTCCACACAATGTCTTAGGCCCGGCATCGACGGGAGAGGAATCCCGAGTGGCCCCCGAGCAACTCGCATGGGGACTGGCCTTTCCTGAGGCCACCAGAGTGGGGTCCCTGA